>NC_056732.1:1820956345-1821106345 GCF_019279795.1 Protopterus annectens
GTATGATGATCAGTTACTTTTACACACAGCTTGTCTGACCCTCCCAAAAAAATTACTCTCTCTGTATACTACCTTTTCTTACCAAACTGTGAAAAAGAGAAAGGCATAACAGATAGTAATGTATTTCAACTTGCACCTGAATCCTGACCTTCAGATATAGCCTCCTGTGTATAACTGATGTCAGTTTGTGAAAAAGAGTGGAAAAATACTGATGTCAGTTTATGATAATAGTGGGAAAAAACAGCCACATCATGATAAGAAAATGTTACATCAATAACATTTTACTGCCAAAGCTTTCACAGACACATCTCCTCCCCTTGTGGTTACCTTTGTTTTAACAGTTTTTATTAGTTTTAAATAGAAGAAACTAAACACAACTAACAAACACAATCAACATATTTACAAGGTCCACAATGATTTGTATAGGATCAAAAATATCTTGTATTAATAAACTGATGATGTGCAATCACAAAGAAAATGAAACATATTTCAACTTGCTGCTGCCAGTCATAGTTATTCCCATTCCACTTTTCTGTAATAAACATATCAATAAAAATGAATGGATCACTTCCAAGGGCATTGTGTACTGTTAAAAGTGCCCACAGATGCATCTCGTTTCCTGACAGTATTTAGTAAAATGCTTGCAGAAGAAAAAACAAATGTCTCTGAAGATCCAACGCACCTGCTCCAGTTAATCTGGTTTGTACTCTCTAGTGCTTATCTCACACACATGACTATGACAGCATACAGAATGACTAGTCATGTACTATCACTATGCAAAAGGGAGGGTTCTAATCTTTTATTCCTTCTATGATTATCCTAAGCAGCATGACGGTATATTGGTCAAGCTATAGCAGGGAAAATGAGTAATTACAAAATGCTTTTACTATTATTTTTTCCCATTGCTACAGCTTTTGTGGAGCCTCCACATAGACATGGATGATTAGGGGCCTCCAAAGCCAAAGGATTTATGGATGATTAATGCCGGCTATACCTTACAGAATTGCCCAGCAATTACAGCAGAAAGATGCAACCATCTAGCCTCTTAGAAAGGATTTGCTTGGAAAAGTCTTGCACACCTTACTAGCATAAAAGAAACATACATCTGGCCTATTTTCCTGAAGTCCTTAATATAATTTGCGTATTTAGTAACTTAATATTAACAATTATGACTGGGTTTCAAACATAACCAATTAATGTATTCAATACATTGATACCAAGAAATTCACCTCAAGAGCCAAGTAAAATGAAGCTGAACATCCATATTAAGAACACAAAATAACAGTTATGATAAGACAGACACAAGTGTAATTTTTATCACATGGAACATTATCTGCTCCATGTACTACAAGTTACAGAAAAAAGTGTTGTAGCTCAAACTGCTGCATAGCCTTAAGGCCATGCACCCATCTGGCAGAAGTGAAGAAGTATCCCTCTGAGGAAGAATAAACTTTAAAAGCTATTATACATGTCAGTCTGACACACATTTCCAGTGTATAACAGAAACTTAACAGCATTAAAAGCTTTTAGTGTTTCTCTGCTACTCTGTGGTGACTGTCATTGTACATGCTATGCATCAGCACAAGACTTGAGCTTAACAGTGCAGACAGGCACTTAACTTTAAGCACCTTTCTTATATCAAAGTGTTTAACAAGGGGACATCTTCCCTGATTTTGTTGCATAATTATGATTGTCCTGTTTATCAGTAATGTCTACTTGATAAATCTCAATTTCAGTGTGTGATCATACATGGCTATCAAACTTACAATTCACTGTTAAGTTCCAATGTACTGTAATTTAAGATAAGTAACATGCAATATTCATGAATAAATACATTCAAGATAAATGCTTACCTGATGTACAGGTGACAGCAATCAAAGATCCAGCTTCTGAAAATCAACACATTTATTGTGTAAGACAGCAGCACAGAATTAAGTTGTTACAGCAAAATATATAGTTGATATTATCAGGTTTGGGATGTGTAAAGACATTAAGTGTGTGCGTGTATGGGGAAAAGATGAAAAGTTAGTGGTGTATGTATGTTATGCCAAAACTTATTGCTCTAAAAATGGGTGGTCACTAAAGTCTTAAATTCAGTTTCATTATGAGTGCTTCATATCTTGGGGAGGTTTACGCCATAGTTTGCCACTGCATAGTAGAAATTCCATGCTTGTTGATAGATTCAGGAACGCAAACTATCTGCCGTGTACAGTCTCTAAAATTTTATAGAGATGTTAGCTATGGGATGGTTTTAAGTATTCATAGGTTCATAGGTTCATAGGTTAGTACTAGGCTAACTGCCCTTGCGAGCCATTTTAAGCCTAGCCAATTATCCCTTGTGAGATTCAAACCCTGCACCTTGTGTTTGTAAGGCAAACACCTTAACCATTAGGCCACCCTCCCAACCCCATTGCAGGGAAGATAGTTTGAAGACAAGTTTATCAGCTAGGCAGAGGAAATTGGTGTCAAAATTCAAAACAGCCACTGACAAGTAGTGAGCAGCAATATAGGGTTCTACTTCTGTACCCCTGTATCAAATCAAATATCCTGTAATAATTGTGTTCTAATTCCTGACATAATGGAGAGAAGAGGTTAATTAACAAAAGGAAGCAGTAATAGTACCGAGAGAAGCAGAGATAGTTGTTAATCCAGGCTTATGAGTGAGAAAAAACTTTGTCTTATACACTTTACAAAGTTAGAAACTGCTTGTTTATTTACAAAAAAGTCTTTAATGTGAAGATCAAATTTCTGCTAGTTGTCAAGAAGGACACCAATAAATGTCATGGATTCTTGACTCAGTTCTAACAGAAGTAGCAATCACTGTAATTCATTGGGAGTTTGTGTTTGGTGTACCAGTCTTACTTTTTAGATGCTAACTTTAAGAAAATTACAAAAGTAGGGAGAGGAAGGTTAGAAAAAACATCACAGACATTTTCCATGGGATCAAAACGCAGATACAGCCTCTAATTTGGCCTGAAGAAGTAAAAAGAAACGTGAAGTTTAGAGCTGACAGAGTCAAAATAACAACTTCCAGAATGAACCATGACTGGGACAACTGCATGCTGAGAAAGTCTGGCTTTCCTTCTGTGACTTACTGCATCATTCACATGTATGAATAGGAGCGGGACAAACGCCGATCCTTCCCCTACTCCAATGGTGACTGGAAACAGTAATGAGATTGTACTGATCCATCTTCCTGCCCGTTTCCTGATTATAAAATAATACGAGAACCATCTGCAGGCACTGACAAAAAACTGGTGATTTCAATAGCTTATAGCAACATGGTCTTTGTCTTAAAATGGTAGGAAATACCATTTGAATGGGTTTTGTATGTCAAGGAGGACTGTACCAACACATTTTTCAAGAATGGAGTTTTCAACGGCTGACATAATAAGGCATGACATACCACATCAAAGGTTTTTTTAATAGATCAAGTAGGACTGTAACAACAAATGTATCAAAGTGGACCTCCTCATGGATGAATCACAGGACAACTACTGGTACCATGATTGGGTCAGAAAGCATGCTGGGTACTGGAGACAGAGATGGTAGTCAAGAAATGTTTCACTTATTGTTTATTTAAGGACTTTTTTTAAACAAAAAACATCTTTATTATATTTTTATTTATCAACATTTGTTTACCAGTGGAGGCCCAGGGAGAAACGCTCCAGATGCATGCCTTTGTTTATCATGTATGATATAGACAATCTTACATTTAAATAAATGAAAATAAACCATAGTGACACAATCTCAGTTACAAACGTAACACATCACAAACCATGCAGACACAACTGTAGCTGCAAGCATTATACATCACTTTTAATATATCCAGTCATTATCAGTCGACCATAACATAGCTCATTTTAATCCTGCCTTCTTTTAAACCTCATTCCTCCCCTGCATGTATCGATCCCACATTTTCCATTTTTTCCTATGTAATTTGCTCCTACCCTTTTCTGAAGTTCCCAGATCCAGTTGTTTTATCTTTGCTGCTTCCGGAAAAGTTGGTTTGGACTTTGATTTCCATTTTCTAGTAATTGCTTTTTAGCATCATAATTAGACTCAGCAAGGCCTTAATATATCTAGGCAATTCCAATTCTGTAACACAGCTCAAAAATATAATTTCCCTAGTTACTCCAATTTGCTCACCCAGAATCTCTGACAGAGCGGTCTGCTGGGAATCTTTAAAGTCTGCCAACTCCTTACACTCCCAGAAAATATGTTCCCAGTTACCTCTTTCTTCCCAGTCACCCTTCCAACACTTGCTGTCTACCGTAGGAAAAAATCCTTTGGAGGCTACATAGGTATGTTTACACCTCAAGTAAACACTGCCAAGCAAAGATCCTAAATCTTCTAGATTTTGCTGCATATGTGGGACACATACATATATCCCCATTGTTTCTTTGTGAACTGCTTATCCAGTCTTTCTTCCCAATTCTTCATAACCTCCTCTGATTAATTCTTATAGTTGTCATACAATATTTTATATGCTCTACTAATGACTCCTTTAATGACAGCTTCTGTTCCAGATTCTAGACAAAAAAACTCTACTAGTGCTGGTGTTTCATTTAGAACCCCCCCCCATTTCTTTTCCTTTGCCTATACTCTGATATCAATCCTCAATAGGGAAGGGAATCTCGAACCTGCAGTCCAAATAAGTTCTTGGCATCTTCCTATTCTATTACCTTTCCCTCTCTAGTTATTTGCGAAAAATACCTTGGTTCCATTGCCAGTTTTCTCATATATATTCAAGCCCCCTCTTCACTATTGTCTGTATCCCTAATTACAGTCATCCCTATCATAAGAATCTCCTCTCTCCATTCCTGTGTTGGCTTAGTTCTTAGAATATTTCCTGGTACTTTACAAATATATTATTCTATAGGATTATTGTTGTTCTCCTTAAAGGTCTGCATCCAAAATCCCAGTCTCTACTTGTTTCTTGAGCTTTCAATCCCGTTTCATCATCTCTTTCTTGCGCTATGCATAGGAGCCTTAACTGTGTTGCTTTGAAATACCCCTTCAACTCGGTTAATCCCAATCCACTCTGTTCTATTGGAAGAATAATCTTATTCCACTTGACTCTTGCTGTCTTCACCTCCCAGATAAAATCCTTCAGCTCTTTATTAATTGCTAAACACAACTTTTCTTCTGGTTGATAAAAATATGCCTGATTTGCGTATAAAACTAAAGGGACTAAAAACATTTAACGGCTTGCATCTTATAGACCTACCATTTTCACCGTTTTTGTATTATTTTTTGTTTAGTCTCATCCCACATATCCGTAGCTGCCACACCGGTTATCATTTTTAATCCATACTCCTAAATAATTCATTTTATCATGCCACCATAAATATGGATATTGCTGAATGAATTTGTATGTGAATAAATAATTTACCGCTTTTGTTTTGGATTTATTACATTTTGTATTCCGAAAAGGTTTGAAACGGTTTCATTATGTTCCACAGCACTGTAATGTCACCTTCTGATTTTGTCAAGTATCAAATAATGTTATCTGCAAACACAGTCAGCTTTTCTTGACTACTATAGCAATTATATCCTTGAATTTCTGAGTCCCTTATTTTCTTTGCCAGTGGTTATAAATATAATGCAAATAAGGGGAGAAAGGACACCCCTGCCTGGCTCATTTTCTCAAGCAAAGATTATTAGAGAAGACCCCACCCAGTTTAATTTTTGCTGCCGATCCCTCAATCAGCCTTATAATTTTATCAAGGAATGCAAATTCTTCCATTGCTCTGTTCATAAAGTCCCAGCTTACTATGTCAAATACTTTCTCTGCATCAAGACCCACCACCAACAGTGGTATTTTATTATATTTCCTCTGGATCATCACTTTTCTGTTAATGTTGTCAAATGTTTGCCTCCCCTCCACAAAACCAAACTGATCCATACCCATCAATTTTGGTAACCCTTTTGCCATTCTTTTAACCATTATAGACAAACACTGTATAATCATGACTTAGTATTTAAACAGGCCTGTATGAAGCTTCATATCATGGTTCTTTACCCTCTTTAGGCATTACAGCTTCTACCACTTTTTTCAGGATGTTGGTACTTCTCTTAAAATACTGTTAAACAAAATCTTCCCAATCTTTATCAGTTTTTTTCCATCCTAGCTTCCAAACTTCCACAGGAATATCATCTATTCCTATGGACTTTCCAGTAAATTGGTTATATACTGCAATTTTTATCTCATGTCCTCCTTTTCTGTATGAGCTTTATCTGCCTTTAACCTTGGCATAATTAATTCTTCCAAAAATATTTCTATTTTGTCACTTTTCTTGATTTCCATATGTCTCTGCTTTATACAAACTTTCATAGGATTTCAAAAATATTTCTAATACTTCTACAGGATTCCTTGTTATAGGCTCCCTAAGCTTGGTGACAGTCCTTTCTACTTTCTGTTACCTGAGTCATTGTCCTAAAAGTTTTTGTGCTCTAGGATTATTACCAACAAACAGTTGCTTAACAGCACTTTTTTAAATTGAAGTAATCCCTTATTTTCTGTTAAGCATTCTGCAGTTGCTCCTGTTCTTGTTCTGTGAGATTCCCCTTATCTTTGCAATACTAACACTTGTCAGTTTCTCTAAAGAAGTCTTGCTACTTCTTTACCATATCTCCCTTTCTTTTACTTCCACCGTATTTTTAAATTCAACTTTAATTTTATCCTACTCCCCAACTACGTTTTCAGAAAAAAATTCTCTAATAGCTCCTGAATAATTTCCACTGCCCATTCCTTAAATTTCTCGATTTTCAACAGATAGGCATGGAAGTGCCAGTTTCTCATTTTTATTCCATTGCCCAATGTTTTTATTTTAGTTATTATTGGCGCATGATCTGAAATACGTGTTGGGTCTGTAGAAAGACCTTCAATTAAATGGCACATGTTCCTATGAATTGTCAGTTTTGTCTAGTCAAGCTCAGTTTTTGGATCTTGGGGAATAATATGTAATTTCACTCCGAACTCATAGTACTGAATTCACATCTTCCATGCCAAATATTTTCTTATACTTCTTTAAAAATCTACCCCCCTATGTTATGTTTTTGGGTCCCCTAGACACATGTTCACTGTTGCAAATCAAATTACACTTCCCACATGTAAGTAATTTCTTGATGAAAGCAGATTTCTCCCAGAATTTTCTTAAGCTTCATTACACCAGTTTTCAGTGGAATATAAATACATGCCAGTGTAATCCTTCTCCCTTACCATTAGCCCCTTAGTACTACAAATCTTCCATTATTGTCTTTTTTCTCCACTAGAAATTAATATAAGTACTCCTCTCTTCCTTTGCCCCAGATATTTTGTCGAATAACCATCCAGAAATATTTATCAAATTCACATGTTCATCTCTTTTCAAGTGTCTCCCCTGTAGCATAGCTATTTGCCTTCTACATTTTTAATATACTTCACAACTCTTTCTATTCTGTATTTAACTGTGAGACCATTAATGCTTAAAGAAATTATAGAAATAATCATATTCCTGAGGGATTATTCCCTTCTTTTATATATAAAAGCTTTTTTGTTAAATATCTAATTGCAGCATTCGTGTTAAATGAATGCAGTGTATGGCAGAGTAATCTCTTACACAACTGTTTCTTGAAATCTCTACTTGAGCCTATTTCACATATTGCAAGACTTCTTTTTTATTAAAAACTCAAACAAAAAATATAAACACACACTCAATACCCCCTTAAAGCTACTAACTTAACACAAAATGATGTACATATTCAAATATTGAAGTTCTACCCAGACTCAAGCTAAAGTAAAATAATAATTATCCATGTTAAAAAGTAGTCTGCCATGGAAAAACATCAGTTAGTACACAGTGGAAAAAAAGGTGTATGACTATGCTTCTCTTGTCAAGGGTTTTGCACATAAATATTTAGCAGTGTATAAGAATATCCACACAGGTCAAAATCATACAAGTATGTCACATTTGACAATGGATTTAAATTGTAATAAAAATTTGTCCGTGCATCTAGTTACCCCAAGTGGGCAAAAACCCTATACATGTGTAAGATGTGACAAGGATTTTACAAAGAACAGTAACTTGGAAAGGCATCAGAGTGTCCACATTGGATCCTGATGGAAAGATGAAGTCAGCAAGCAAAGGAGAGTAGTAGTGCTGAAAATGAATTCATCCTCAAGTCTTGGTGAGTACCTTTGCGAGGTGGACTCTGTTTTATACAAAATCTCACCAAGGCGACACTGATATATAGACTGTATTTATATAGCATACATCATGGACAGAAGTAAATCAAAAATAAAAAAAAGATAGCTGGGTGCACAAGACCCAGAATAAAAAAAGTGCCCAATCCTGGAAGGCGCACTGGTACCAGGACTGGAAAAAATGACAGTGTAAAATCCTCAAAATACAGAAACATTCCTACAATGGGGCCAGGCCAGGCTCGGGGGGAGGATGGGCCCCCTGTTGTAGAAGGGAGGAGCAGTCCACAAAAATGACAAAAATTGAATGGCCAAAGAAGACGATAGAGTGGACTATTGAGGATAAGAAAGAAATTATGTATTGTTACTATTATGAAAAAAGCCCAGAATATCCAGACACAAGATATATAAAACGATTAAGAGAGAAATTAGAGGAAAGAAAAATACTTCCGCAGGAAAAACTGCCAGAAGTTTCAAATAAAAATTTGCGCTCATTAATGCAACAGATTTTTGAAAAACTGTATATAGAGCAAGAAATTTTGATCTGTTTGGAAAAAGAAGCATCTGAAAAAATATAAACAACAAACTCTACAGATATTTGAAAAACATAAAAAAGAAATATGAACATGGGAAAGAAAGAAAGATTTGATATGGTGCAATATTTATCCAAAGGAGAAAGCTAATATAGAGAAGGCAGTCTCAAAAATATTCAGAGAGAAATACAGGCAAAGGCATCCAGATATGGAAAATTTCACAATAAAATATTAATAGTTCAAAGATGTAATGTAGAAAAGACTATTTGCAAAGCAGAAGTTAAAGAACTAGAAGTTGAAGTTATGGAGTCCCTATGAAGTGAAGAATTTGATGTAGAAGGTCCAAGACAGATTACATCACGGTATGATGGAGCGAGTCCCCAGAATAAGGAAAAGCAAGAAGATCAGGAGACGTGAAGAAGAAATATGGACATGGAAAAGGAAAAGAGATTTAATATGGTGTAATATTTATAAAAATTTGCTGTTCTGAAACACAAGCACACCAAACACCTAATAAACCTACACTACACCTTACATACACAACTATCTATGCACTAACCTTAACCCAAGCCCTAACCCTAAGGTCCATCACTATCGCACACTTACCTTACCCGCACCCTAACCCCAATGTCCATCACACTCACACTATTACCTTAACCCAATCCAAAACATTTGCACTACAGTACAAAAATGTCGAAGTCGCAGAAACAGCCAACCAAATTATTTCCCTAGGAAAGAATTCGAATTTCCGCGGCTTCGACATTTCTATTTTTCGAGCTTTCCCGTTTGATCTTCCAAGACTTGACATTTAGGACGGTCGATTAAATAAAAGGAACCCAACAGAACCGATGACACAGGATGAAATTGAAGAGAATGTGCCACAGGAAGAAGCTATATAACTTCCTATAGAATGCCCACAGGAAATGGAAAACAAGGGATGTATCTCAGTATGGAAGAAAAGGAGATAAGAGAAGAGTTGCTTGATTTAATAGACAAAGATAGATATATCAAGATCAATGGGAGAAATAGACTGCAGAAGGTTAATAAAACCCCAAAAGTCAGAAGCTTGATAAAACAAATGAACACCGTAATTAGGACTGTCCATAGAGATCCATGCGATATAACAGAGGTAAACAGAATATATAACTGTGCTGCTAAATTAATAACTGATAAAGTTTTTTCACAGGAACATAGGGTAGCAAGGCAAAAGAGGGGGCAAAAGCGAATACCATCATGAAAATATCGAATAGAGAAAACTATTACGCAGCTAAGACAAGAAGTGTCATTGTTAGAAAATTATAGAAGAGGGAATAGATCAACAAAAATACTAAGAAAGACAGATGTGATAAAAGCAGTGTGTGGTATTAGAACAGACCAGGATCTATTATGCACTATTTGAGATAAACTAAAAATTTCAAAACAGGTAGAAAGACTTAGAAGATATGAAGATAAATATAAGGGAAAAGCACAAAATAAGCAATTTATTGATGACCCAAAAAAGGTTTTATAGAGAATTGGGAAATAAGGTAAAAGGAATTGAAAGACCGCCAAAAAAGAGGAAGTAGATACATTTTGGAGAAGTATCTATGAAGATCCTGTGGAACATAAAGATGCTAAATGGATAGAATAAGTAAAAGAAAGAATAAGAAGTTTAAAGGTACAGGATATGAAATTGAATGAAATAACAACCAGAGAGATTGAAACAAAGTTGAGAAAAGCCTCTAAGTGGAAAACCCCAGGCCCAGATGCAGTACCTAACTTTTGGCTTAAAGTATTAACTTCTTTGCACAAGGATTTAGCTCTGAGTAAAAACTATTTATATGCGCACCCCGAACATACACCACACTGGTTAACAACAGGAAAAACAATGCTATTACTTAAGAGTGAACCTGCAAGCTACCCTAAAAATTATAGGCCAATAACGTGTCTTCCAACGACGTATAAACTATACACGGGAATTGACGCCAACAGAGTTTACAGTCATTTAGAAGAAAACTCAATTATGGCAATAGACCAAAACAGCAATAAAAGAAAGTCATATGGAACAAAGGATCATTTGTTGTTAAACAAAGTTATAGTGGAGAACTGTAAGAAGGGGAAGAATCTCAGTATGGCATGGATTGACTACAAAAAAGCATTCAATAGTATCCCACATTCATGGATAAAAGAGTGTTTAAAAATGTATAAGATACACCCTACACTGATTGACTACATTACAGTAACCATGAAACAGTGGCAGACCACTTTGCAATTAAGCCATGATAAAGGACAATTATCCCAGGGATAAAAATTCAAAAGGGGATATTCCAGGGTGACTCTCTGCCACCATTGCTATTCTGCCTTGTCATTAATCCATTAAGCTGTTTACTTAACAGCTTAGGCCATGGTTACAATTTGGCTCCTAGAAAACAACAAAGTCTAATGGCTTCTCATCTTCTCTTTGTCACTGATTTAAAACTGTATAGCTCATCAGATGAGGAACTGAAAGCACAGCTGCAGGTTGTTAAAACCTTTTCAGATGATATTGGAATGTCATTTGGTCTTGATAAATGTGCAAAAGCAACCTTTAAAAAAGGAAAACTGCAGCACCAGGAAATCAGTTTGGGGCAAGAATGGATATAAAAGAACTTGAGCATGAGGGAGTGTATAAATACTTGGGAATTGATGAAGGATCAGCAAAAAACATGCACAAATGTGAATAAAACTCAGTAAGGAGTACTTTAGAAGACTTAAATTAATCCTAAAAACAAAACTGACATCTAGGAACAAGATCCAAGCTATAAATCAGTTTGCTCTTCCTGTCCTAACTTATAGTTTTGGAGTGATTCACTGGCCCAAAAAGTGTTCGATAGATTGGATATTAAAACAAGAAGGATGCTTCATGCTCACCAAATGATTTATAAAAATCAGTGTATACCAAGATTATATATTTCCAGTACCGAAGGAGGGATGGGCCTCCTTGTAATTGATTACATGCATAGATCTGCAATCGTGGGACTCCACACATATCTACTGACCTCACAAGATCCAAATGTAGTGAAAGTTTTGAAACATGAGGAGAATAAATCTAAGATGACATCTCTGTTTAATTTAGCAGAAGCATATCGACTTCAAGCAGGAATGGAAATCAAACCAGAAGTGGATAAAAACCAGGCAGCAACTGAATGTGCTAAAAAACAAAACAAAGAATATAAGGTGAAGGGCCAGATGAGAAGGCAAGAAATGTGGAAAAAACATTAATATAGTTGCAAGTATGGAAAACGTCTGGAAGAGCCTCATGTTGATCAAGAATGAATGCAGGAATGGTTAAGGAGAGGTGAATTCATATCAAGAAATGAAAAGTTAATATTGGTGGCCCAAGATAATGGGCTACGTACACGCTGATTTACAAAGTCCATTGAACATGTGGGAGAAACAGACAAATGTAGGTTTTGTAAAACCGAATTGGAAACCATCACACACCTTGTTGCTGGTTGCGACCCACTAATGGCAGAAGGACTGTATACAGAAAGGCATAATAATGTGGCGAGACTGTTACTCTGGAGATTGTGCAAATATTATGGTATCAAAGTGGTTGAAAAACACTGGAAACATGAGCCACAAAGCATCACAGAAAATGACAAAGTTTATATCATACGGGACCACCCAATACCAACAGATGCTAGAAAATCAGATATAGTGGTCCAAGAAAAGAAGACAAAAGTAGCATTGTCCATTGAAATCACCACACCCAGCGACTATAGTGTCTTGCATACAGAGAGACAAAGTCATAAAATACCAGGATCTGCATGCAGAAATGAGAGCCATGTGGAAGAAAGATACGCAGACAGTTGCAGTAGTAGTAGGAAAAACTGGTCTTATAAAAAAGAAATTACAAGCGTATTTAGATATGTAACCAATTCATGTAACACCGTACAAATTGCAGAAGGAGTCATTACTGGGCACATTGCAAGTGCTGCAAAGAGCACTTTTGGACTAACATCAAAGAGTGAAACAATACTAATTTTATGAACTTTAATCGTACTTTGACTTAGGAATGGGGTCCATTCCAGTCATGGTATTAGAAACCCAAAAGACTTGGAGAAATTAAAAACGTCAGACTGGGGTCCATTCCTTTCACAGGATTAAAAATAAACAAACACTTGGACAAAATAACAAAAGTCCAAATTACAGCAGTGTGCTATATGTGACCAGGGCTTTACAACTAATAAATGCTGGACAGCACTATATGTCACCACGGCTTTACAACTAATAAATGCTGGACAGCACTATATGTGACCAGGGCTTTACAACTAATAAATGCTGGACAGCACTATATGTGACCAGGGCTTTACAACTAATAAATGCTGGACAGCACTATATGTGACCAGGGCTTTACAACTAATAAATGCTGGACAGCACTATATGTGACCAGGGCTTTACAACTAATAAATGCTGGACAGCATTATATGTGACCAGGGCTTTACAACTAATAAATGCTGGACAACACTATATGTGACCAGGGCTTTACAACTAATAAATGCTGGACAACACTATATGTGACCAGGGCTTTACAACTAATAAATGCTGGACAGCATTATATGTGACCAGGGCTTTACAACTAATAAATGCTGGACAGCACTATATGTGACCAGGGCTTTACAACTAATAAATGCTGGGCAGCACCATATGTGACCAGGGCTTTACAACTAATAAATGCTGGGCAGCACTATATGTGACCAGGGCTTTACAACTAATAAATGCTGGGCAGCACTATATGTGACCAGTTAAATGCTGGACAGCACTATATGTGACCAGGGCTTTACAACTAATAAATGCTGGACAGCACTATATGTGACCAGGGCTTTACAACTAATAAATGCTGGACAGCACTATATGTGACCAGGGCTTTACAACTAATAAATGCTGGGCAGCACTATATGTGACCAGGGCTTTACAACTAATAAATGCTGGGCAGCACTATATGTGACCAGGGCTTTAAAACTAAGAAATGCTGGGCAGCACTATATGTGACCAGGGCTTTAAAACTAAGAAATGCTGGACAGCACTATATGTGACCAGGGCTTTACAACTTAGAAATGCTGGGCAGCACTATATGTGACCAGGGCTTTGCAACTAATAATTGCTGGGCAGCAGACTAGAGTAAACATACTAGACTTCATATATATATATGTGTATACGCTAACCTCATCAGATGTTTTACAGCCTCCTACAGGAGGCTCAAATGAAAGTCCATTTGAACTTGCACAGCAAGTTGTGGAACAGACAACAGTTCATCAGGTGAAGAGCTGAAGATTGAACTGCAAGTGTGTAAAACTTTGTCAGATCTAAGAATGGTTTTGCCTTGATAAATGTACAAAACTAACATTTAAAAGATGAAAGCTGCAGCACTAGAAATTATCAGCCTGGGACAATGTGATACAAACAAACTTGAGAAAGGAGGAGTGTATAATTATTTGGGAATAGATGAAGGGATGGCAATAAAACTTGAACAGATGAAAATAAAGCTCAGTAAGGACTATTTCAGAATACTAAAGGTAATATTGACAATTGATTTGCCATGTAGGAATACAGTCCAGACTGTAAAGCAATTTACTCTTCCTGTTCTAAGTTACTGCTTTGGTGTGATTAATTGTCCCTAAAGCTTATTGTATCAACTGAACATGAAGCACATATTATTTCGTCCTGCTAGGGCTGAAGAGCACAAGTCTTGTCTTTAATGCATTCCAGAATTAAAGACAAGTAGCTCTGTGTTTGGGGATTTTTGATTGGCCCACATGCCGATATGAGAGTCAATCAAAACCTCGCACAGCGGACCCTCTTCTGTTCAAGCTGTTCTGCATTGAACAGAGCTCCGCTTTTTGACTGGCTCGTATACTGGTATACGAGCCAATCAAAAATGTGCACAGTGGACCGTCTTCTGTTCAATGCAGAACATCAAGCAGTTCCGCATTGAACAGAGCTCCATTTTTTGACTGGCTCGTATACCAGTATATGAGCCAATCAAAAAAAAAAAAAAAACGGAGGAAAGACTCCGAAATAGGGATGTCTGGTTTTTGAAAATTCTGCGATTTGTCCGGGTTTTAAAACCCAGACAAATCGCAGAATTTAAACCGCCCGGACAGGAGCCTAAAAAAGAGGACGTGTCCAGGGAAGCCCGGACGTATGGTAACCTTAAACATTGGTGTATACCAAGATTATATATTCCATGCTCTGAAGGAGGTTTGGACTTCCTTCAAAACTAATAACATGCATAGATCCACAATCCAGGGACTGCGTACATATCTGCTGACCTCCTCAAATCTAAATGTAGTGAAAAAAGCATGAGAAGAAGCCTAAGATGTTATCTTTGCTTAGTTTAGCAGACGTGTTTCACAGTAAAGCAGGAATAGAAATCAAACTGTTTGGCAGTTGGTGCACAGGGTTAAAGCTGTGAACTAGAGAACCTGTGGTACAGGGTTTGATTCCTTCCGCCTTTATTTGCTTACTGTGTGACCTTATGTAAGTCAGTTAACCAGACAGTGCTTGGGAATTTGGGTTAGGCTGCTCTATGCTCCTCTGGGCTGCAGTAGTAATGTATGAACTTAAGATGCATGGTAGAACCTGTTAGTGTTGTCTGCTTTTATCTTATCTTTATAGTTCTCACTGCTAGGAAAACACTCGAATGCTTTTAGAAATCATTTTCTCCAAGTCATTTTTCTTTATCAGATTGTCTGCTAGAGACATGAGAACCAGATACAAAACAGTTTACTAGAAAAAACTTTATAATATTCAACACTTTTTCATTTCCTTGCTTTGTCCTAAAACCTGTTAGTATATAAAGCTAATGACCTTAACCCACTCATTCCGCTTTGCACGAATGAGTAAAAGCATGCAGATTTTTCTTTCATCGTGCCCTTTTAAGCAGATCTTTTTTACATTGCAGTGCCTACATTTCTTAAATCTGAACAAAGGAGAGAGAGAGAAGAAGGGAGAAAGAAAAAAAAGAAAAAAAAAAAAAAAACAGGAGCACCTATTCACATTACTATCCCCATTACACTTAAAAATAACTGAAAAAAAACTTTATAACATGCAAAGAAAACCATGCACCATTTAAACAGTACTAGTAAGAAAAAAAATTGTTTTACTATAGCAATAACCCACGCCCAGTGGGTAATGTTGATTTTACTTCGGTTGGCTGTTTTTTCCGAGGACCAAACAAAGCCAACCGTGGGTAAATACAGCATTACCCACACCCAGAAGTGGGTTATTGCTATTATACCATGACATTATTTAAGAAAAGAAACTATTACTTTTCTTAAATAATGGCATAGTATAATGCCTGTTTGCTGCCCTTCCGCAGATGTCTGGCATCTGATGTACTGGCGACCGCAGTACATCAGAGTTGTGGGCAACAACGGAGAAAGCAAGATCTCTGTTGCTTTTTTTTTGTTTCGCTATGTAGAAATGGGTTTAACATAGAGACAGCTTTAAAATAAGCAACGGAGATGTCCGTTGTATTTTAAACTGTCTCGCTATGTTAAACCCATTTAACATAGCGAAAAAAGCAACGGAGATCTTGCTTTCTCCGTTAGATGTTAAATGGGTTTAGCATGGCGAGACAGCTAAAATAAGCAACAGAGATCTCCGTTGCTTATTTTAAAGCTGTCTCGCTATGTTAAACCCATTTAACATAGCGAGACAGTGTTTTAAAAGTAGAGTTATACTAATGGAAAAAAGTCCGGGCGACCGGACCTTTTTCCATTAGTATAACTCGATTTACAATGTGCATGCTGGCCAATCAGCGTGCACATTTTGGGGGGGGGGGGGTCATGGTATAATTACAGTTAACTTCCTCCCTCCTCTTCCCCTCTCCTGAGTATTTTTCTGAACGTTAATAACATGAAGTAGTGAATATGTTTTAGAGTCCCCTACAAGTTTAACAAAGTCCAATATTTCCAGATTTTCTTGTTCTATTCCTGTTGGTCTCCATCTTCCAAACCCTACGTCTGCTTCTTTTCCAGGGCACAATTGATTCTTCTGGTCAACTCCTGTGCTTTTTCTCCCTCTCTCAAGCATTTTCACTTCAAAAACTAGAAATGTTATCACTGGCACAGTCTCCCTGTGGTCTTTATTACCAGAAGAAAAGGAAGCAGAATCTCCCTCTGTTTCACAGCTCACCTTCCTAACTAACAATTTCTGTTGTGGAATACAAGCCCAGTTGCTCATCTCTGCTTTCATAAAATTAATACAGTCTGTTCCTTCCAGCTTTTCAGGTACAGCAGAAAATCTCAGGTTTTTCCTATGTGCTCTGTCCTCTAATTCTATTTTTTTTTTAAACATCTCGTCTTGTGCAGGTCTTAAATATTCATCCAGCCTTTTCTTCATTTCGACCTTGAGGTTTGCAGTTTTATCAGATTCTCTGAGTATCTGTTTAAAGCTTCTTCCATTTTTTCCAACCTTTTATTGTTTGACTTGATATACTCCATCAGAGTTTCATTTATTTTAGTCAGATCTGTGTGCTGCTGCTTTATACTTTCCTCGACTTTACTGGACGTCATGTCTGGAGCTTGCACTTCTTTTTCCTGAACAGCTACAGTACTTTTCCCAGTCAGTGTATTTTCACCACCTTTTGTAGTGGATTTTCCTTTAGCTCCTCTGTATTTCTTTTTGCCTGGCATCCAGGCAGTGCACTTACTAGCCACTTACTGAAATTTACTCAGAAATCCAGGTCCACTGGCCCTCTCTGCAAAGTTTCTGTTTTTATACTGCGAGAACTAGAATTAAGCTGTTACTCAATGTGCAGCCATCTTGGAAGTCCCTTTCTAGGATTTTTGAGAGAGGAGA
Source organism: Protopterus annectens (assembly GCF_019279795.1). Lineage (NCBI taxonomy): Eukaryota > Metazoa > Chordata > Ceratodontiformes > Protopteridae > Protopterus > Protopterus annectens. The sequence goes on from NC_056732.1 coordinate 1,820,973,890, forward strand.
CAATAAGATGGGCCAACAGCTGCTCAGTATTTGCATTTGCTATCTAATCATCATCAGTCCCACTCCCAGCCAATCTGCCCATTTCTTCCCCATCATGGGGCAAAGTTTGATAGTGAAGGACTTGATTGAGACAGAGTGTTTTAAAGTTTTTCTTTTCTTGTCCCACCCCACACATGCATTAAGCACAGCACATGTACGCATTAAGCAGAGCATCATGGAGGAAGTTACCTATGTTTGCAATGGGTGTTCCTTCCAAACAACCCTGCCCCTCACCACAAGTAGTGGTTTCTACTTAGAGAATTGCACCAACTCAGTGTACTCCCAAGTGCATCCAACCTTCGTCACCCACGGGAGAGGTGAGCTGGACATGCTCCCTCAATTTTCCCACACCCTACATGGTTTCACTAGTGCCAAGGGTCACTATTCAAATCCCAGATGCCTAGGTCAGAGTCAGGGCTACATCCATCTGTGCTACGGAACCACAGAACCAAGGTTATGTATTTATCAAGACTGTGACTGGGTGTGAAACGGACTGAGCTGAGATTTCATTTAGAATTCAGCTAGGATTCTGTCTATGGTAGCTCACGGTGGATTAGTTTGAACTTTCATATTAATGTGAGGACTGTGCAAGTAACACGTGAACTGTGACTCGAGCTTGACTTGTTTGGGATGATTAAATGATAACAGATTAGATTGCCTTGACATAGCCTTTTGACTGACTTATGAAAATAAATAAATAAATAAATAAAAAGTATTTATTTTTCTTTTGTTCAACAGCCTAGTCCAAGTATGCTAGTGACTTCTTTTCATGGAAGACCAGAGTTTGTATTGATACAACTAAGATAAATTTGGCCAACTTCCTGTACTCTTTTTGACAGGTGCCATGGGATCTTTTAGATCCACTTGAATTACCAGCAACTCAAGCAGATGGGACCACAGTTTATCATCTCATGTGATGGATGTCACACTTAGGGGTGTAACATCCCCCCAATTCTCCAATACAATTTTAGCAATTTGAAAATTATTCCAGTCACCTAGAGTGGGACTTGAGTCCATAGGCGTCTGATCTTCCAGCACCAAAGGTTAGCATGCTACATGTTGAGCCACTGACACTGACCACACTTTAGCAATTACAGCACTGTGTAACTGTAGAAAAGGCAAGGGGTGTAGCTATGACCTAGTTAAAGAAGCTATACCACTATTTTCCAGAATTCTGGGGGATCTTCTGTGTAATTTTGCTTTTCTAGACAGTACAAGTGTTTACTTATTAAAGTGCCTCCTTTGACATTGGTGCATGCACCATAAAATTTGTCAGTCCAGTTTGACATCTCTCATTTTATACAAGGAAACAAAGGAATTGTATTTTGAAGTGGTTAAGTGTGTTGATACCAGACACTCCTGAGGTACCAATTTAGTTTCTCATGTGGAGTTTTGTTAGTGGAAACATGAAGATTTCTCTTGCTCAGACCAAGTCTCTCTGCCCCCTCTCAAAAAAATTACATCCAAAAGATGTCATTGACCTCCGAAATGATCTCCTCTGTGAAAGTTTATTTTTTTCTTCTTGAGGAAGGACGAGTATATGGCATGGCATCTCTAGGCCAACCATGACATCCCAGACACAAATACCTTTTGAGAGAGAGAGCCTAATGCTTAGTCATGCTTTGATTAAATTAAGATTATCGGGGCAGGTGGACAAATTGGGAAAAGACAAAAAGCTATGAAAATCCTTGTATGGCATTTGCATCCTACACCTCAGGCAATTATTAACTGTATGCACTGACATCTACAAAAATCAGTGCAACCATGAGAAAAGATTTGAAGGTTCACCAATGGTGTTCAAGAACTGAGAATATAGCTTCAGGCCAACTTAAGAGACTGGGGACATGGCATGCTCAGTGAACTGTGTTAAGAAGAATTAAAGACTGAGCTGTCCAGCTACGCTTTATACCACTGACATCCTGATACTGGAATCGGAGGGAGTCAGGCAGGCCAGGAAAAGGAATGTGAAAGCTCTGGTGTTCAGACCAGCCTCTGAGTTCAGCATGCAGAAATTCCAAGAGTCAGTACTGCAACAGTGAATTCCGAAGAACATTGTGCTGATGTCTCCAGAAGGACTCCACACAGTTTCAGAGAGAAGGGTGCAAAGCTCTGAAAGTTGGGACAGTTGTCAGAGCTGCACCACAGCAGAGTTCCCAGAGGTTAAGACTCTGACAGAGATCCAAACAAAGAATGCAGTTGGTGTCTTTCGTACAAACTGAAGGTAACATCAAGGGGTGCTTTTTCCTTGATGCCTCATATTAAGCAGCCCTTTTATGAACTACTTGACTACAGGGGCAAATACCAGTAAAGACTAAAGAGGAACACCAAGACAACTGAAAGATCAGCTTTAATGCAATGCGACAGGTCTTTGTCAACCAGACTTTTTAGTTAAAGAAGGGCTTCCAGAACTGAGGGTTGCCCACGACCCACAACCTTTACACCGGGTAAAAATTTAGATCACTTGGCCAGGTAGGCCCTCCTAGTAGCAGGTTACCTGGTTTACTTCAGTATATGCAATACCTGAGTGGGAAAGAAGGTCCAGTGTATGACTGGGAACTATCTTCTATGCTGCTAATTTGAGGGACTTCAGTCTTGGGTGAACCAGCATCTCCTCTTTTAGATTAGCAAATTCTGTGAATATGACAAGATGGGTTTGCTTTTACTTAGTTACAGCAGCTTGGGAAACCAGCGACTTACTGGCCAAATTGGGAAAAATTACTATTAGGTTGGCTGTCTCTTGCCTGGCCTTGAGGAATACCCCGAGGATGAGGGAAAGGGTAGGAAGCATATAGAAGACGTGTTCTAAAGGACTGAGAGCATGTTCAATGCTAGAACACCCATGCATATGGAAATATTGGAATCTGGCAATTCTGGGCAGAGATAAACAGGTCTAAATGTAGAGTACCCCATGTCATGGCTACCCAGGAAAACACCTGCAGATTTAGTTTCCAGATGTGAGGGATGGGCAAGGGTCTACTTGGATAATCTACTGAACAGCTGTGGAATAAAGGCATGTGGTTGGTAGTTTGGTCCCAGGCAATCATGGCCACACTACACAGCTAACAATATGCCCTCCCTACTTGACAATGCATTAAATGACTATAGTGCTGTCTGTGACCATTTGCAGCACATCTGACTTGGACAGATCTAAATATGTTAAGTGCAAACATGAGAGTCAAGATCTCTTCAACATTCATGTGCTTTGTTTCAACCTAGCTGTTCCACTTTCCCTGAGCCTTCAGTGCTCCAGTCTGTGTCCCTTACAAAGTCTGATTCATCTGCCGTCATGACTTGGGTAACCTGTGGTTTCAATACTGACACCCGCAAGTTGTCCAAAACCTGATAAGACTAGCTGTCCAGAACCTGATAAGACTAGCTGTCCATAACCTGATAAGACTAGCATCTAAACCCTTTGTGGATGTCAGGCATGAGTGGTAGCACCTTCTGCAGTGGATGAAGAGGGTGCCATAACAGGTTTCTTAGGTACCAGTGGGATTTTCTCTGGTGTAATCTGGCAAGGGGAACCATCAGAACAATCAGGACAGAGGTTGACGTGTACTCATGAGCCTTCAGGGTGGCTTGCTGTCACAGACACCTACTGTGCAGCTTGACAGGAAAAAGCACTTGGCAATGAAATCTTTTCTTGGGGGGGGGTATTCATCTACCCTTCATTTTCATTCAAGCATGCCTTTTCGTGAGAAAAAGAAAAGTCACCTCACAGCAGCATTAAAGCTACAAAAGTCACCTCACAGCAGCGTTAAAGCTACAGAGTATAACGGGAGTTGTGCAAATCTCTGGTTAGCTGAGGGACTTAACACCTTTAAATATCTTGTTAGAAATCTTTGGGGCCTATACAATTCAACAATATTAACTGGATTGAAAAATGTCATAACTATGGAGGAAACAACTTGATTGAATGACAAAAAGCTATCCACATAAATACCTAGGTCTCTTATGACTATATCTGCCAAAAGCTACTAAATGCACTTTTTTCATTTAGTTTTTGATAAAACGATGTATCTGCATATTCCAGCCATTGGTTGAGCTGTTTTCTATTAATAGAAAAGAAGACAACAGGGTCCAGTTTGCAGACATCAGCAAACTTGGTCAACCACACTTCTAGGATATTGGGTTGGGTATCTGCAATCACCTTCCCCCTGTTGTTTGACTCCATAATACAGTCAATGTACAATCAGCACAGTACTAATGCAGTGAAATGTCAGATACTGGAAACTCTCAGCCTTTTGAATTTCCAAGCTTCTCTGCTCCTGGCTTGGAAAAAAAACATTGATTTTTCACTGAGAATATCTGTGCTTGAGTGGGAAATCAAACATATTACATCTAGTCCATTCAAATGTGATGAAAAGGGAACAAAAAAGAGAGCCCTTCAAACAAGAATCATATGAGAAACTGCTGTTGCAAAGCTATGGTAACATCTCACAATTTTGGAATACATGAACACTTCGCTGCAGGAACACAGTCCCTCACCAAATGAATTGCTAATGGGCAGAAGGTTGAATGGAAAATTATCCCCTTCATATACATTAGTACTGCCTGAAAAATCAACTGAACCTAAACCCCTAGTTTAGCACCCACATATCTCACTGGTGGGAAATTTACTTGTTGACCCTAATTTAAAAAAATCAAAAACAATCTCATGTGGAAGCTGGTCAAGCAGTATGACACACTTGAGATCCTCCATGCAGAACTCACCATAAGCTAAGTCCCTTACTATCTCTTAGCGAGCTACAGCTCTCCCTCTGGGACCCTGGAAATCAATACCACTAACTTAAATTAACTTTAGTTACTTTCCATTTGACCCAACACCACACACATTGGTGACTTCAATTACCAAACACTAAACTGGGAATCTTACACAGCCCCAAACTTGGAGACTCACAGATTCCTGGACTGTCAAGATGAATGCCATGGAGCAGCTAGTCTATATGCCCAATAGGAGCAGCACCATCCATTACTTAATCTTCACCAAAATGGGGGAATGTTGCACCCCAACAAGTGTGATGTCCTCGCTGGTCAGGTCAGACCATAATGCTCTCTCCTTCAAAATTAAAATAAAATCCGACACACCAGGAATTTTTGGGAAGTATTCCAAGGCAAACCTCCTACTTTTAGGTTCAAGCCCCTCTTTACCCAGGGTACACCACTATGTATGCAGAGTTGTTTATAATAATATCTTACAGTCGTGTATACAGCTGCACAGAGGCAGTGGTACCCAATAACCACAGGACAAACTCAAAGAAGAAGCCACCCTAGTGGAATACAAACATCAATAGGCTGTACAATAAAAGGAATAAAATCATGGCAAAAAGAGGGAATGTAATGGACAGCAAGGTATGATCTCCCTCAATAAACTAAATAAACAACTCAGGGTACACATTAGCCTACTAAAGCCAAATATGAGGTAAAAGTGTCCTCCCAAGCTACAGGCAATAGCAAGGCATTCTTCAGCTATGTCCAAAAACTCAAAGGCAATACACAACAGTGTGTCAAACTGATTGCAAATGAAGATACCTATACTAAGCCAGAGGGTATAGTAAGTCTACCAGCTGATAAATTCAGCTCCAATTGTACCTCACAACCACAGCCCTCCACACTATCGCTAAGGAACAGGTCATCAATGTACTCACATAGGCCAAAGACACTGCAATGATGGGACCTGACAATATTCCAAGCTGCATCCTTAATAGCATGAAACATGACCTTTCAGGACCACTAGAAACACTATTATACCGCAGAAAGACTATCCAGCAGGGCTGTAGAACCAATTAACATATAAAAAATGTTGATAAGCACTTTCACGCCAAGTTGGAGCTTCCTCAGACCAAATAATACATTGCTTATTTATAATTATATTAAATTACATCCATTATTTAAATAAGTCACATGATTTTAACACCTGCTTTAAAGAAACCATTTAATTTAAACCTCTGCCTTCATCTGCTTGTAAATCTAAAATCTATTTTAATTTCACATGTTCAGTTTTATTTATTTCATCATCCCCTCGTAAAATGAAATGCATTAATTGCACTACAAAAAACTTAAAAACATGCTTATTTCCATAAATATTTTACGTTTGGCTAAAGCATTTAACTGTCTATTTTTCTTAATATCATACTGATGCTCAAGAACCCATTGTCTAAATGAACAATTTGTTTTGCCTACATAAAAGATATAAATACAAATACAAAAATACAAGTATCTAAATACACTAAATTTGAACTTTTACAATATGCATGAAATATAGTCATAACACTGACCAGTTTCAGGATGCCTGGACACAGAAATAGTCAAAATGAATTTACATGCATTACAGCTATTACATGGAAAGGTCCCAGAATGTTCAGAATTTTTTCTCACATTTCTGCTCTGCATATAGCATAATTGGTGTTTCATAGACTTCCTATTTTTAAAAGGAAACTTCAGTTTATTCCCTAACATTATCTTAAAATCTTCATTTGCCATTAAAAATAGGATTGTTCTTTTTAACTATATTACATATTACATCTACATCATTAGAAAAAGTTAAAGTAACTCTTGGAAATTCATTTTGATAACCAGGGGAATTATTAAATTACATTCCCGGTGTCTGCCAATTCAGAGAAAAATAGTTAGCAATAGTTTTTCTATTGGATAAAACATCAGCAATTGCACTATCAACTTCATTTTCTGAATAACCGCTTTGTAGAAAATCTTCACACGTCACTGAAATTTAAAAATTTCATTGTTATTATTTAGCCCAGCAGCTCTAATACACTGACTCTTTTTAAACATTCTTACATACATGGCGAGGATGCATACTACTTTCTGTGTGATGTAGTATTCTTTTTCAGGGTTGTTTATATAAAGTAGTATTAATACAACCATCATAATCTTTAAACACTGATACATTCAGAAAATCAAACTGTCAGAGTGCTTGATGATAATTTTCAAAAAGGTCGTAGTGTTATGCAAAAATTCATTGAAAGTATACAGATCTTTTATTGACCCTGTCCAAATAAAAAAATACCATCAACAAAACAACAAAGACTTTGAGATAGATGGTGAATAAATGGCCAGTCAAAACATATGTCAAATCCCATAAAGCCAAAACCATGTTCGCATAGCTGTTACCACATAAAGTGCCCATGGCAACACCCACTTTCTATAAACAGTATTTTTCATTAAACAAAAACATTATTTTCAAATCAAGAAGCATGCGCATCAAATGTATTCTCCTATTGGTATAATCAGTATAATTGGATAAAAATTAGACAAAAATTGTGTAAAACTTTCAATCCCAAATTCATTGGGTATCATAGTAAAGAAAGAATTTACATACAGAGTAAAAAAAGAATACGTTTATCTATAATTAAAATTTTTATACCAGTTGTACAGACTTGAGACAAAATGTTTAGTATCTCTTAACAAAGTCTTAATCAGATCCAAACATGGTCTTAATAATTTAGTCAAAAATAGAAAGGGGTCCAGTCAACCAGCTTTGGCTAGAAGCAAATCGTTCTCAGAGGGAGGTTAGGTAAATTTTGATGAATCCTGGGAAGCCCACATAAACACAGGAACCAAAGGAGAATCAGCCTGAGAATATTTATCTAATTCAGATATAATCAAACTATTCATATGTAATATCAAACAAACACGTTCTGACACATTTTATAGAATCATTCTCTTAATATTTATGCAAATTAATATAAGTAGCATCCTCGGAAAGCATTACATTCATTTGATACAAGTAAAATTCTCTATCCATAATGACTACTGCTCTCCCTTGTCAGCTGGACGAACCTCAAATGAATCATGTTGACATAATTCTTTAAGAGCTATTGTTTCATTCAAACCTCATATTAAAAAGTTCATCTTATGTCTACTTCATAAGGCATCAAACACATCATTTTTCACAAGATTTTAAAAATTCTTCCATAACAGGATGCTGCATAGGAATAAAGGTGCTGGGATTCTTAAATAAAGAATTATGCAAAGTAGTGGGGAATAAAGTTTTCAATGCAACATTTCTCACAAATAACTTGGGAATAAAGGACAAACTTTTACTTAAGACATTCAACTGATTTGATGAAGTAAAAGAATATCGTATACAAAGCTCTCAGCACCTTGCTGTGTGCATCTATACCGATGTTCTTCTGCGCGGGGGGTTCTTGTTCTTTCCTGACCTCTCTTCCCTCGACTTTTGGATTGCCCTGGTCTCAACATACCTTCTGACTGCGTGTTCATAGTTTCATAGTATAGTACTAGGCTATCTGCCCTGGGGCATTTGTAAGCCTAGCCATAGTGATGTGGCTTTTGCCACCCCATGAAATGGTACAAGAATGTACAGAATAAATCTAGACTACTGTGCCTCTGTCTAGTAGTGACACAATGAAGGTCCCCTTATATAATAGAATTAGTTTACTGTGCCCCTGTCTAGCAGTGACACAGATGTGACCCCTGGGGTAAACTTACGATCTCCCATCCACTCATCAAGATTTCTCTTGAAGAGAGTCAGTGAGGGGCTCTGCCCAATACGAACTGGGATCCTGTTCCAAAGCATGGGAAGCCTCTGGGTTATGAATCTATCCCTCCAGCATGTCCTATTCATACTTGTGCCGAGGTTTAAGTCTTTAGCTCGTGGTCCTGATGGATTTGGATTTTTTGAGGTGGAGCATGTCTATCAGATCCTGATTGGACATGGCCTTGTACGTCAGGCAGAGATCACCTCTGAGCAGGCGGTATGCTACTGAATAGAGCTGAAGTTTCTTTAGTCTGGCAGAATAAGACATATGTTGGAGACCCTTGATCCTTTTGGTGAGGTACTTTTGTGGTCTCTCCAGCTGTTGCAAATGCCGGGTGAGGTACATACCAAATAGGGCATTGTACTCAATCATGGGTCTGATGAGGGAGGAATATAGGGGTACAATGACATCCTTGGATCTGGATGTGAATCCCTTCATGATGAGGTGTGCAAGGTAGAATGTTTTTCTAACCACTTTGGCAACGTGGGTGTCAAATGAGAGGTCGCTGTCTACTTGGGTCCCTAGGTCTCTGATCATTTTTTCCATACTCAGTGGGTTGCTGTCTATGTGATAATTTGTGGGTACTTTGTTTTTTCCAAAAGGGATGACTATACATTTTTTGGCATTTAGTTTAAGGCCGTGACTACGGAACCAGTTGTCCGTTTCAGTGAGGCCTTTTTGTAGGATGTGTGTCTGCTGGTGTATCGACTATGGCGCCTAGTTTGCAGTCATCTGTGAACTTTGTCAGCCACAGCCCTCCCAGGTTTGCTTTAACATCTGAGAAATAAATGCCGAACAAGAGGGGTCCCAGGACAGATCCCTGTGGGACACCACTTGTGACTGGCTTTGAGTCTGACATTGCTCCAGCGATTTTAACTTTATGGGTTCTGTCCTTTAGCCAGTTTGCAACCCATCTAGTGACATAAGGGTTTACTTTTAAGCTGTTTAGCTTATCTATGATGCCTGAGTGGGGTATTGTGTCGAAGGCCTTAGCCAAGTCCAGGTATGCTGTATGGACTACTTTGCCCTCATCAATGGCTCTAGTGACTGTTTCGAAAAAGTCAACCAGGTTTAAAAGGCAGGATCTGCCCTTTACAAAGCCGAACTGGGTGGGGTCAAGTGTCTGTAGGTCTCCTATGTCTCTGTTTATGAGTTCCATAATGATTCTTTCCATAGCTTTGCAGACCAGGCTAGTTAAGCTTATGGGGCGGTAGTTTCCAGGGTCTGTAGAGGCACCCCTCTTGTGGACTGGGACCACTGTTGCTGTACGCCAGTGTTCAGGTACATATCCCGAAGTAAGGCTAAGGTTAAATAGCATTTTTATGTGTGGGTTTAGCTCCTCTTGGAGTTCACGTAACACGCACCCCGGGATACCGTCAGGTCCCACTGTGTTTTTTGCTTTGTTTAGGGCGGTTCTCACTTGGACATCTGAGATGACAGGGAGATTACATTCAGCTGGGATAAGTATTTGTTCTTTTGGGGGTGAAGGAGGGGAGAAATTTGCACTGAACCTGTCAGCCAGAATGTTAGCAATATCTGTGGGTTCAGTTATTTTTTGTTGTTGGGAACCAACTCTGAGCATATCTGAGGGTTTCCGCCCAGGTTTCTAACATAGCTGAAGAATGCTTTGCGGTTATCTTTAGTGTCCTTAGCGATTTTTCTCTCGTTTGCCTTGGATGTTTTTATGAGAGAACGTAGTTTTTTGCTAATGTTGATCAGAGATGTCTTCCCTTCATGGGATTTCACTCTGACGTGCAGTAGCTTCCTTCTTTTGTTATACAATTTGTTTATGGCTGAGGTCCACCAGACAGGACGCTTACATTTGGTGGAGAGGGACTTGGATTTGTTTGGGATTGCATGAGCCATGCATTCTTGGAGATGTCCATAGAAAGCATTTGTGAAGGATTCGGCATTGTGTGATGTGGTATCCACTGGCACAGTGGGCTTAAAGGATACCATCTCAGTCTTAAGAAGAGTGAAGTCTGCTTTTGAGAAGTTTTTCACTGTGGTCTTTGTGCTGGGGGTGGAGGTGGGATATGTATATCCAGGGTGATTAGTTTGTGGTCAGATCTCACTAGTGAGGGGTATACTTCCGGTGTGGAGCATTTTGTCCCCATGTTTGTGATGATCAGGTCTAGTATATTATCTCCCCTAGTGGGAGAGGTGACTAGTTGTTCCAGTGCATTTGAATTTATGAATTCCAGGAACCTTTGGGCTAGGGTTTTAGGGCTAGAATAATGTACCCAATCTATGTTTGGGTAGTTGAAGTCTCCCAGTATGATGGTATTTTGTGATACATTTATATCCTCCAATGTCTTCAGGAAGGCTGAGTGGGGTTCTTGAGATTGGGAGGGTGGTCTGTAACATGCTACCAGTTGTATAGCAGTTTTGCCTATGGTTAGTTGCACCTGTATGGTCTCTGATGCTTCATGTGTTGCCACTAACCTGGAGGTGTGGGTGTCTTTTATGAATATGGACACTCCTCCTTTGTGGTTCGCCCGGTTTTGGGGCCGAAAAGCATGATACGAGGTATAGCCTGGTAGCGCTGGGGTGCTCTCGGGAGCCTTGAACCAGGTTTCAGTCACTGCACAGACGTCGATGTTCTCCATGCTGAGGAGTGCATCAAGTGCCTGCATCTTGAGATTTAGACTTCTCGCCTTCAGCAGTACTACGCTTACTTTTTTCCATTTTTGTTTTCTAAGGAGGTGGGTTTGTCTTTTGAGCCTTGCCTAAAAAGGCACTATGGGGTGGCAAGAGCCTTAGCCAATATCCGAAGCCCAGTGGTGACAGGTGTAAGCCATCCCTCATGAAGCAGCGTGGCTTGTCCAACATATCATCCCAGGCAGACAGACATTGACTCCCCTTAGAATGACACCAGTACTTGTGCCAATTGTTAAAGCTGATCATCTTGTCTTTGTATTGTGGTATCATTCTTGGTGAGGGCAAGATGCTGCTCAGGGTCAGGGTCATACCAGCCTGGGCTACATAATCGGAGAGCTCCTCTATGTCTCTTTTCATGTAGTCCAGGGAGGTATGCCTCAGGTCATTCACACCAGCATGGACAATGACGGAGTCATATTTGTACTTGCTTTGGAGTGACCTGAGTGCGTGTGTTATGTGGTGGATCCTAGCTCCCGATAGACAGCTCACAGTCACCTTCTCCTTGTTCAGCCTGGTCAGTGGGACATCAGTGTGTCTGACTATGGAGTCACCTATTACTAGTGTATCAGGCAAGGTGTTTGGCCTTAGCCTTATGGGCTGCGATTGGTCGACACACTGATTTATTGAAGTATGTGTTGCATGTGTTTTGTTTTGAGGTGGTGGATTTTTGGATGTCTGCTTTGGGAGCCTCTGTTGTTTTGGTAAGATGTCCTTCAAGGATGCATCTGCAGTCATAACATATGGGTTGTCCTGCCTCAGGCAGCCCTTTCGGTCGGCCGGATTCCAAAGTCTGGGTCTGGCCTTGGCTGATGTCGCACTTTCCCCGACGTCAGAGCTTCTGGGGTATAAAGGCATCAGCAGACGCCATTTTCCTCAGTCTTTCTTGCTGCGCGGTGCCCGAAGCAGAAGCTGCTCGCAAGTGCCGGTCGGTCAGATCCAGAGATTTCAGCTACCGAAGACTTCTAAAAAAGCTAAGTACCCCGTTGGGGACTCTTTCTTGCCTCAGCCGATGTCAGACAAAGTAAATAATTGTTTAACTTGTGGGAAACAAATACCTCATAAGGATTTCCATTCTTACTGCCTTCCTTGCTTAGGCCCAGACCACGACGTATCAGCTTGTTTAGCCTGTGCCTCCTTCAACCGACGGACTCTTAGACGTCGGTCGGAGTTTGCAGAAGAGTTTTTTGGATCCGCTTTTGCATATAAAATGCCGTTGGAGACTCCGACTACACATTTAGCCAAAAAACGCAAGGAAAAGGACCGACACTCGCGGCCCGTGGTTTCGGCTGAAACCACGGTTAGGCCTACCGCGAGTGTCTTGGTTTCGGCCGAAACCGAGCCCTCGGTTCTTACTTCTACCGAAATCATACCTCCGACGACCGAGGCCAGAGAGGCCCCGGATGAGTCGGCTACAGAAATCCCTACCGAAGAAGCAAGCGCACAAGAATTGTCCGACACCATTCCATTGGACATTTCTACTCCTGCACATGGGGCAGCTAGGCCCCCTGCTTCTGTGTCTATTAAGGCCTTCTCCAGGGCTAAAGCAGCTAAAATTTCAAAAGCTTTACCTGCAAAATCTACTTCTCAGAGACCTTCCTCAAGTTCTCAGATTCTCAGCCTTGCTGAGGACCTTATATCTCTGATTAGGGGTTCCCAACCTCACCCAGACAGGGCCTACCAACCTCCTCCTGATAAAAGGCCTAGGACTGAACCCCCTGAACCTCTTTCCTCTGATTATTCCTCGGATGGATCTGATTTATCAGACCATCAGGAAGGGCCCTACTCTCCTTATGAGGATTCAGATGCAGAAGACTCTATTCCTTCTGCCTCCCCTCCAGAAGAATTTTCCTTTGGGGAGACTTTGCACTCAATGAGGGAACATTTTCAATGGCAGGGTCAGGATTTCTCTGATTCTAGAAAAAGACTAAGGACCTTTTTACACTTGCCACAGCATAGGTCTTTAGCCATACCACCTGTGCTAACTGTAGTTGATGATGCATATAATGATGTCACTTCTGCCCCTGATTCTCTTCCCTTGGCCCCTGCCAAACCTGACAGATATTACAGGGTCCTGGATTCTCACTTCCACTTGTATAAAGCCCATGCTGCAGACCCAGAAACTATTTCTCAGGGCCCTAAAGGTGTTGCAGCTGCCACTGCCAAAAAACCCCTACCCTCTGAAAGAGAGTCAAGAGCATTAGAGAGATGGGGAAAAAAGGTTTATACATCTGCTACTCTTTCTGCCAGGGCATTAAACTGTCAATTCCATATGATACAGTACCAGGAATATTTGTTAGATCAGCTGAATAAAAAGCTTTCTTCACCTGAACCTTTAGACCGTAAGTCCCTTCAGGATTTGGTACACAACTCTCAGCAGGTCAGTAATCATTTCTTAAAATGTGGCTATGATGCACTGGAGGCTTCATTTAGATCAGCTATGACTGGGGCAGTAATTCGAAGGCATGCCTGGCTAAAAGAGCAATCCTTACCAGACCATGTCAAGGCTAAACTCCTAGATGCTCCAATGGAGAAACAAAGTTTATTTGGCTCCCCTGCACAGGAGATTCTAAAGAAAGTGAAAGAAAAAGCAAAATCTGTGCAAACAGTAAAGGATTTTCTGCAGGTCCAACCTCCGAGGTTCAGCAGAAACTGGCCTTCAAAGAACTGGTCCTTTCCAGACACCTCCAGAGCACAGAGGGGCAGGAATAGACGCCCAAGAGGCAGAGGTCAATCAAAGGGTGCCTACAGGGGTCGTCAGTGGCAACCTGCCAACCAGAGGAGTACTGCCACAACTGCAACTACAACCACTTCCACAGGGCAGACACAATGACTTGACTCTGATTCCGCCTACCAGGGAACAACTGGAAGCACCCTTGGGCGGAAAGTTGGCTTTATTCTCAAAAAACTGGCATTGCATTACAAAAGACAAATGGATATTGCAAACAATAGACAAAGGATACAGGTTTCACTTCCACACTTTACCAAGAAGGAGCGGAATGCCAAACCTTCCACCAAACCAGAAGCCAGAGGCTTTAAGACAAATCAGCAATTTACTTCAGATGAAAGCTATAGAAAGGGTACCATCTATGGAACAAGGCCAAGGATTTTACTCCAGACTATTCCTTGTACCAAGAAAAGAAACCCAATGGAGGCCTATTCTCGACTTGTCCGCACTAAACACATATCTCATTGTGCCAAAATTCAAAATGCTGACCCTACAGCAACTTCTTCCCATGTTGGGCAAGCAGTCTTGGCTGGTGACTCTGGATCTCAAGGAGGCATACCTGCACGTTCCTATATGACCAGATTGCAGAAGACACCTCAGATTTCTTGCAGGATCAGAGCATAATCAATTCTCAGCATTGCCCTTTGGCTTATCTACTGCGCCCAGAGTATTCACGAAATGCCTGGCATCAGTAATTGCACATTGCAGGCTTCAGGGAATTCAAATCTACCCATACCTGGACGACTGCCTAATACAAGCAGACAACAAGACAAAACTAATAAAGGATTTGGCCTATGTCATACACCTGTTACACGCCTTGGGATACACAGTCAACATCCAGAAGTCAAGACTAGTGCCATCCCAAAGGATAACATTTTTGGGTGCGGATCTGGACACAATAACTCAGATGGCTTTTCTCACAGAAGAAAAACAAAAGCAACTACCAGTCTATTTCATGGCTTTGACAAGACAAACTCAGCTTACTGCAAGGAAAGTCCTGCAGGCCCTGGGTTACATGGCATCCTGCATAATCTTGATCCCACATGCCAGGCTGCATATGAGGAAATTACAATGGTACCTAAGGAATGTATGGTCTCAACACAGGCACAGTCTAGAAATCATGATTCCAATCATTCCATGCCTGACAAAGGAATTCCTGTGGTGGGCTCAGGCCTGCCAGTCCAACAGAGGGTTGCCGTTCAACAAACCACAACCAAGGCAGACCATCACCACGGACGCCTCAGACCTAGGATGGGGAGCACACATGGAAGACAAGTGTATCCAAGGCCTATGGGTCTCAAGATCAGCTGAATTTGCACATAAACCTAAAGGAGATGCTGGCAGTGAAGCATGCAATCGAGGCATTCAAATCATTCCTCCAGCAAGGACATCTGCTGATAAGGACAGACAATACCACAGTCATGTGGTACATAAACAAACAGGGAGGCACGCACTCCTACCCTCTATGCCGGATGGCAATGGATCTGTGGAACCTAGGCCTGAATCTCAACATCCAACTGCAGGCCAAATTCGTACCAGGAAAAGAGAATTCACTAGCAGACATCTTAAGCAGAACTACCATGGATGCTCCATCCAGACATCTTCAAAATCATAACAAACAAATGGGGAATGCCAGAGATAGACCTGTTCGCCTCCCCACTCAACCACCAACTGAAGAAATTCTGCTCAAGAGTATACCACCCACAAGCCTGGAGGGTGGACTCCCTCTCTTTCAGCTGGAATGCCCTAACAGTGTATGCTTTTCCACCTCTTCCATTGATGTACAAAGTTCTACTGAAGATCAGGGAGGAACAGCCAAAGGTGATAATAATAGCTCCAGACTGGCCAAGGCAGCATTGGTATCCACTACTGAGAAGCATGTCTCGGACCAACTCATGGTCTCTACCCCTATGGCCTCTACTTCTAACGCAGAACAACTTCAAGACCCTGCATCCATGCTTGAAAACACTGCAGCTGACTGCCTGGAAAATTACTTAAAACAAAACCAAACTGTCTTATCTCAGAGGGTCAAGGACATTATCCTGGAGGCTCGCAGACCCTCCACAAGAAAGACATACTCAGCTAAATGGAAGAGATTCCTCATTTGGAGCACATCAAAGGGTACAAATGTCACACTGGCAAACCTAGCACACATCCTAGAATACTTAGCAGAACTGTTCCACAATGGCCTGTCCTATTCTTCCATTAAGATTCATGCTTCAGCAATTTCAGCAGAGTACAACATGGATCCTCCTATCTTCTCTCACCCTCTCCTCAGACAATTTTTAAGAGGGATCAAAAATGTAAAACCTCCAAGGAAACCCCCTCTGCCTGCATGGGATCTCAATTTTGTGCTGGAAAAATTAACACTACCCCCTTTTGAACCAGCAGCATCAGCAGACTTGCAGTTTTTATCTTGGAAAACTGTTTTCCTTCTAGCAATCACTTCAGCAAGAAGAGCATCTGAGTTACAGGCACTAATGGCAGTGCAGCCTTTCCTTATTTTTCACCAGGATAGAGTGTCTCTGAGAACCAATCCTACTTTCATGCCAAAAGTGGTATCCAGGGTATCCTTGAACCAAGCTATTCATTTGCCTACATTCTTCCCTAACCCACAGAACAGGGGGGAAAAACTATTGCACACCTTGGATGTACACAGACAACTACGCTACTATCTGGACAGAACTAAAACCAGCAGAAAAACTGACCAACTTTTTGTAGCATATGCAACTGCAGTGCAAGGAAAAGCAATTTCCAAACAGACAATTTCAAAATGGATAGGAAATTGCATTAGTTTCTGCTACTCTTTTCATGGAAAGACAACTCCTGAAAATATCAGGCCTCACTCCACAAGAGCCACAGCCACCACTACAGCTTTCCTACGAGGGGTGGCTACCAAGGACATTTTAGAAGCTGCTGCTTGGAGCTCCGTGCATACATTTGCCAAGCATTACAATCTACCTTTATACTCCAGATCCCGAGCAGGCTTTGCAACTGCAGTTCTACAGGGGATCTTAACTAAACCATCCTTATCTTAGTACCTCCTCCCCCAGTTTGGCTATGGTATTCTACCCATATGTTATGACTGCAGATGCATCCTTGAAGGACATAATACAGTTTTGTACCTACCATAAATGTAGATGTCCGATAGGTATGCATCTGCAGTCAGGAGATATATATATATATATATATATATATATATATATATATATATATCTTGTTTGCTACTGTTTGGAATTTTCAACATTTATCCAAATTTAGCCTTCCTAGAGGGCACCTGGCATCTGGGGCAAGAAACACTGAGGAAAATGGCGTCGGCTGATGCCTTTATACCCCAGAAGCTCTGACGTCGGGGAAAGTGCGACATCAGCCGAGGCCAGACCCAGACTTTGGAATCCGGCCGACCGAAGGGCTGCCTGAGGCAGGACAACCCATATGTTATGACTGCAGATGCATACCTATCAGACATCTACATTTATGGTAGGTACAAAACTGTACTTTTTTTTATTAGAGCCTCTGAGTATGTCTTTGTGTTTTTATGTGTTTGGTTTGCAGTTGTGGTAGGTCTATGTGTGACTGGGACTGTTGTGTGTGTGGTTGCCATCTCCTCCTGTCTGGTCATGCCAGCCCTGAGTTGAGAGAGTTCAGCCTCCAGTTTGGCTATATAGTTGCATCTCTCACATGTATTTGTGTTTGTTGGGAGGAGGTAGAACAGGGAATGATAAAGGGGAAACAGATAATGTACATATATGCATAATCATTGTGCACATTCCATTTAACTGGCACTTCAGCAACAGGTGCCGTTCTAAGTGCATCACGCACTTCTCCTGACAGAGCTACCTGTGTTACTGCATCATTAGAAACAGCCTCATTCTCTGTTCTCAGCCAAGAAAAGATGCATCCTTTCGGAAAATCAGACATATCCCTTAGCTTCTTGTGTTTAGTTGTTTGTAATCTAGTTTCATAAGCAGCAGCATTGTCAAAACTGAGTCAAGTTTCTGTTTAATTGACTCATTTGTAAATTAGGTAAGAGAGTATTCTTTAAAACATTAATTTCAGATGATAAAGATCCTTCAGTAGGAGCAAAAGTCAGTTAAAAGTCTCATATAACTGAAACTTAGCTCCAGATTCAGGGATTTCTATTGTTTTAACAATTTCAGAAAAGCATTCCCATATGTATAAGCTGTCCTCTTAGGAGTACTTTTAAATCTATACACACCTCAAAGTGGAGTTATCTGCCATTGCAGCCTTTTAAGCTTGAAAAGTTTACTTTAAAGTATTTATATATATGTATATATATATATATATATATATATATATATATATATATATATATATATATATATATATATACACACACACACACACATATGTATATATATATATATATATATATATATATATATATATATATATATATAACACATATATATATATATATAACACATATATATATATATATATATATATATATGTATATATACAATCATAAATATAAAACCCACTCATATAAAGTGCATTTATATTTGTTTCAGGTTCTAAGATGTCATTCAAAGGCATCACGAGTAATGAATTACCTTCCACACGCATAATACAATGTAAATGGTCGGAACATCAACAAATTTCTCTTCTACTGAATACATTCAATTCTATGTCTCCAGCTTCAGCCATGCTGCACTCGGTTGTAACAACACAAAGAAAATCCAAAAAGCAAACATAACCAAAAGCAAATACAGGATGGTCTTATACAAATTTGTGAAACTAAAACCAATAAAATGACCATCCAGCAGGGCTGTAGAACAATCAATTTAATAACATATAAAAAATGTTGGTATGTATTTCACGCCAAAGTCTATAAAATGCTAATTATGCTATAGGCAACCCAAAAATGTGGAAAAAAATTCTGAGCATTCTGGAACCGTTCCACGTAATAGCTGTAATGCATGCAAATTTATGTTATCTGTTTACATGTTCAGACATCCTGAAACTGGTCATTGGTATGTCTTGAAATTTTATTCCGATTGTAAAAGTTCAAATTTAGTGCATTTAGCTACTTGTATTTTTTGTTCATCCTTTTATGCAAGCAAAACAAACCGCTCATTTAGAGAACAGATTCCTGAGCATCAATATGATATAAAGAAGGATAAACAGGTGAATGCTTTAGCTAAACATGTAAATAGTTATGGAAATAAGCATGTTTTTAAGTTCTTTGTATTACAAATAATGCATTTTAATTTGAGATGGGGTAATAAAATAAATAAAACTGAAAGTGTGGAATTAAAATGGATTTTAGATTTACAAGCTGATAAAGGCACAGGCTTAAATAAAATGGTTTCTTTAAAGTTGCTGTTAAAATCACGTGACTTATTTAAATAATGGATGTAATTTAATGGAGTTATAAATAAGCATTTACAATGCAATGTTTTATTTGGTCTGAGGAAGCACCATCTTGGCAGGAAAGTTCTTACCAATACTTTTTAGATGTCATTAAACTGCTAGTTCTACAGCCCTGCTGGGTGGTCTTTTTATTGCTTTTAGTTTAACAAATTTGTATTAGACCATCCTTTATTCACTTTGGTCGTGTTTGCTTACTGGACTATTTAACCATAGCCGGTCGTGTTTGCTTACTGGACTATTTAACCATAGCCTTCAGACAGCTTTCATGCCAAGGGTAATAGGCTAAAATGTGTGACAAAAAATATCAAACTAGTGCTTGCTTTAACATAATTTGGTAGTCTATTCCAGGAATCAGTTACTTATTCAGACTCACAATGTATATCTCTCTTCTTATATAAACTCCTACATAGGTTATGTTATGCTTCCCTACTACTCTTTGATAAATCTTCACATTTCCAGAGTTAACGATTTCCGAATGCCCTATTAACCTATATAGGTCACTTCTGAAATATCTGTTTAAGACACTGTTCAAGTTCAAATATTTTAATGCAGAAAAAGACAGCCACAAACTAGATGAATGGTCTATTAAGTCCAAACGTAGAAAAGATAATAGCAAAAAATAAGACTATGAACCAAATATTTTAATTTTTCATAACTTAAACTTTCACTTCCATGCAAGTACTTGGTATATTTCCATAGTACTCTTTCCAAGTTACTTATGGTACTTTTCCCATAAGGTTTCCATATTATTATTCCATATTCTAATTTAGACATAATTTCACTTATAAACAATGATTCCATAATTTAATTCCTGTGCTTTATAAATATCTAAAGCTAGAACTATCCATACACCCAGGAGCTTAATCAACTCCACAGCTTCAATCACAGTATAATGTTATTAAATATTAACCATTCTATCGACATCTTCCATATCTCATATGCTTAGTTTTTTTTTTTGCAGTTATTAGCTTAGGGTGGAAACACTTACACAGAATCTGAGGTATGTTAACTGAGCAACTTTTTTACAAGTATTGCTTGCCCCATTCAGTGCCTCAGCATATTCTCCAGTACTGCACATGCTGAGCCTTCAGTGGCACACCATGTTCTGTGGTACTGATCAACTCCAGTCTTCAGTACCACACCACGTTCTGTAGTACTGCACACCAACAACCTTCAGTACCACACCATGTTATGTAGTACTGCTCACCCCAGTCTTCAGTACCACACCATGTTCTGCAGTACCCCTCACCCTCAGATTTCAGTACCACACCATGTTCTGTAGTACTGCTCACCCCCAGCCTTCAGTACCACACCATGTTCTGCAGTACTGCTCACCCCCAGCCTTCAGTACCACACCATGTTCTGTAGTACTGCTACCCCATCCTTCGGTACCGCACCATGTCCTGTAGTACTGCTCACTCCCAGCCTTCAGTACCACACCATGTTCTGTAGTACTACTCATCCCCTGCCTTCAGTACCAGACCATGTTCTGCAGTACTGCTTACCCCCAGCCTTCAGTACCACACCATGTTCTGTAGTACTGCTCACCCCAGCCTTCAGTACCACACCATGTTCTGCAGTACTGCTCACCCCAGCCTTCAGTACCACACCATGTTCTGTAGTACTGCTACCCCATCCTTCGGTACCGCACCATGTCCTGTAGTACTGCTCACTCCCAGCCTTCAGTACCACACCATGTTCTGTAGTACTACTCATCCCCTGCCTTCAGTACCAGACCATGTTCTGCAGTACTGCTTACCCCCAGCCTTCAGTACCACACCATGTTCTGCAGTACTGCTCATCCCAGCCTTCAGTACCACACCATGTTCTGTAGTACTGCTCACCCCCAGCCTTCAGTACCACACTATGCTCTGTAGTACTGCTCATCCCCAGCCTTTAGTATCGCACCATGTTCTGTAGTACTGCTCACTCCCTGGCTTCAGTACCAGACCATGTTCTGCAGTACTGCTCAACCCAGCCTTCAGTACCACACCATGTTCTGCAGTACTGCTCATCCCAGCCTTCAGTACCACACCATGTTCTGTAGTACTGCTCACCCCCAGCCTTCAGTACCACACTATATTCTGTAGTACTGCTCACCCCAGCCTTCAGTACCACACCATGTTCTGTAGTACTGCTCACCCCCAGCCTTCAGTACCACACCATGTTCTGCAGTATTGCTCAGTTTCGCACACTCTCATATTTGAAAGTTTTTGTGATGTAGTCCTAGCTGCAGGTCCTATGCTGTTCTCCACTCCCTAAGTTGTAATTCTGTTTCAGCAGTTCTGCTCCTGGTCAACACACCTTCTCTCATTACAAAAAAGAAATTACATTTCAAAAAAAGCCTATGAAAATAAAACTATCAGCTTTGATGAGATTGCTGTACTTGTTATATTTCAGGGAAGTTCTTATTCAACTAATTTAAGATTTTTTGCTAGATTGATACATACATCCTTACTGGATACACTCCATTCATCCTTTACCTATTTTGATTTATTAGTTTACTATTACACAAAAACAGGGGAAAAAGTGAAAACTGTAATTAACTGATCATGTACTTACTGTCAGTGCTGTTACCAGACTGAAAACTGACGTCGGGTGAAGTGCGACACCAGCCGAAGCCAGACCCAGACTTTGGAATCCGGCCGACCGAAGGGCTGCCTGACGACAGGACAACCCATTTGTAAGGACTGCAGATGCATCCTTGAAGGACATCTGTAATTAACTGATCATGTACTTACTGTCAGTGCTGTTACCAGACTGAAAACTGTAATTAACTGATCATGTACTTACTTGTCAGTGCTGTTACCAGACTGAAAACTGTAATTAACTGATCATGTACTTACTGTCAGTGCTGTTACCAGACTGAAAACTATAATTAACTGATCATGTACTTACTGTCAGTGCTGTTACCAGACTGACAACTGTAATTAACTGATCATGTACTTACTGTCAGTGCTGTTACCAGACTGAAAACTGTAATTAACTGATCATGTACTTACTGTCAGTGCTGTTACCAGACTGAAAACTGTAATTAACTGATCATGTACTTACTGTCAGTGCTGTTACCAGACTGAAAACTGTAATTAACTGATCATGTACTTACTGTCAGTGCTGTTACCAGACTGAAAACTGTAATTACCTGATCATGTACTTACTGTCAGCGCTGTTACCAGACTGAAAACTGTAATTAACTGATCATGTACTTACTGTCAGTGCTGTTACTGTAATTAACTGATCATGTACTTACTGTCAGTGCTGTTACCAGACTGAAAACTGTAATTAACTGATCATGTACTTACTGTCAGTGCTGTTACCAGACTGAAAACTGTAATTAACTGATCATGTACTTACTGTCAGTGCTGTTACCAGACTGAAAACTGTAATTAACTGATCATGTACTTACTGTCAGTGCTGTTACCAGACTGAAAACTGTAATTAACTGATCATGTACTTACTGTCAGTGCTGTTACCAGACTGAAAACTGTAATTAACTGATCATGTACTTACTGTCAGTGCTGTTACCAGACTGAAAACTGTAATTAACTGATCATGTACTTACTGTCAGTGCTGTTACCAGACTGGAAACTGTAATTAACTGATCATGTACTTACTGTCAGTGCTGTTACCAGACTGAAAACTGTAATTAACTGATCATGTACTTACTGTCAGTGCTGTTACTGTAATTAACTGATCATGTACTTACTGTCAGTGCTGTTACTGTAATTAACTGATCATGTACTTACTGTCAGTGCTGTTACTGTAATTAACTGATCATGTACTTACTGTCAGTGCTGTTACTGTAATTAACTGATCATGTACTTACTGTCAGTGCTGTTACTGTAATTAACTGATCATGTACTTACTGTCAGTGCTGTTACTGTAATTAACTGATCATGTACTTACTGTCAGTGCTGTTACTGTAATTAACTGATCATGTACTTACTGTCAGTGCTGTTACCAGGAAGCTGCTTTTGTTGAACTGTTATTCCTCCATCACTGTCACCAGGTGGAATTGTCTCATGTTTCTTAATAATTAACCAGAGTTGGTCCACTGGGATGTTGTAACCTGAAAATAATCAGGAATCGTTACAGTGGTTTATACTGGTTTATACTGGTTTATTCCTACCTAGCTGGTGGGCATTGAAAACAATACATGTACCAGAGCAAACAAACAACTTAGTTATCAACCATTGGGATGAAATGGCTACGTTTGAAATGACCTCCTGGTCGATAGCCTAGTAATTTCCCATGATCCATGATCCATGGATAAACACTCGCTACCTATAGTCATTTACTGCTCCTCCATTGTGCTGTCTTTTGCAATGACTAGTGCCAGACCATGAAACTTAAAAAGACTTGACAGCTTTCCCACATACCTTCCCATTTTGCTTTTTCTATATGAATGATATTTCAACACTGTTTTCCTGACAATGAATTTCAGAAATATTCATTTATGTCAGTACTCATTAATAAATTCCCTTGGCCCACCCATCTCTTTCTCTATTTTACTGCTATAACTGGGTAAATGCAGTGAAGAATAAATAAACACAAGGCAAACAAAACTAAGATCAGAAAGTCTGAACAGAATGAGCAGAGAGTAAGGCAATGCACAAGTGATTAAACTGAATGAAGAAACAAAAACAAGTTTATTTCAATGCCTTGCAAAAGAAATTTTGCAATCAGTAATTAACCTTGTGAAGAAATGCAAGTTTTTTTTTTTTTTTAAGTAACACCAAGTTCTAGACCATCAAAGTTACATTTTCAGGGAGGTACGTATGCAGTTTGACAATGAGCAGTCATGTCACTTGCAGGAAATGTGTTCCTGACACATTTTAGAACTGAAAATGCCACATCACCTGAAGAGGATTTGGTAAGACATTGGAAAGTTGTAGATTTTTTTTAAACTTCAGTTTATTTATTTTAGGTGCTCTGGTCTTAGGAACCTTTTCACCACAACCTTAGTTAGAAAAGTCAGAAAAAATGAGAAACAGGAAAAATGGAAAGCTGACATATGAAAATGCATACATATGCTAAACACCACTCAAAAAGAAACATGCAGTTAAATGAAATGAGATGAGCTGCTATATATTTTAACTATACAGAAGTTAACATCTGGGCTTGTGAATATTCCATGTACACAGAAAACTGCATATCCAAACACATTTGTAAATGCAATAATGAAAGCAACAATTGTACAAAATGCATAAAAACACACAAAGAATACTAAGGTAAGTATTTATTTTATTTATTATTTATAGACATTAGTTTCCTAGGAAAGTCGGAGTACATCTAAAATGCCCATTTTGAGTGTAGTCACAGGGAGAAAAGCTCCAAAGTATACCATTTACATAATAATATATACAGCCGTTTCACATTTTAAATGTACAGTTAAGGTAAAATTGATTACATTATTACAAGAATATTTACATTGTAGAAGTCAAGTGACTAGTGACATTTTAAATGCACAATTCAGGTAAAACTGATTACATTATTACAAAAATATATACGTTGTGGAAGATAAACCATAAGTAGCGGTACAAGGTGCACAACGTGAGTCCTGGGTTCAATACCAGATCAGTGTAAATGAAGAAGATGAACTCAAAGAGTTAAAGTAATACAGTACAAAGTATACATGTGAGAAAGTAGTAATTAAGAGCATGAGTAGATGAGAGAATAGGTTGTACAAAATGAGGAAGGGGTTATAGAAGAAAGTTACAAAGAGCAAATAGGAAGATAGAAGAAAAGGAATGTTAATTCCGGAGTTGGAGGAAGTGAGATTTATGGTACAAGGCAGTTCAATATGGGTGATATCAAATAAGGAAAGAGGAACACATCCATGATTTAGTTAAAAATCCTTTTAGTGTGTGTTTAGAAGCTAAGAGATTAGAACTGGCTCTGATGCCATTTGGTAATGTAGGCTTTGTCCAACTGATTTATTGGGTTTATCCTCAGATTAAGGGATCTTTTAGGAAATAGTTATGTAGTATGGAGCTGAGCACTGGGCAGACATTTGCAGATAGGTATAAACTGTAAAAAACATTATGTGGAAGCTGAAGTCATTTGAGACATTGACGGGCAATAAAAAGATGGTTGTGATGGGTTGTGCTGGTTGCAAATTTAACAATTTTATTATAACACGATTCAAGTTTTGATGTTAGTGATATGAAGGTTAGTGAAAACACATACTATATATATATATATATAAGTGAAGATAAGAGGCAGGTGGCAAGGTTAATTTTGGTACAGGTATTTAGAAAATGTTTATACCTGTATAACATCCCTATATTCTTTATGTGTTGTTTTCATATTACTTTGCATAAGAAGATGAAATTTCAGGTTTTTATTGATTATAACTTATTAGTTTAGTATAGGAGACAACTTTTGATTTCTGGATTGTTTTGAGAAAGGGTTATAAACTGTTTTTTCATGTGTAAAAAAGACAAGTTTAACTTTTTAAGGGTTAAGTGACACTTTAAGAGAGGCGAAGGCTTATTGAGTTATCTGCTGAAGGTCTAATAGACTATTTGAAAAGCAAATAATAATAAAGTCGTCTGCATACTGAATTAGTGATCCATGGCAGGTGAACTATCAAGGTTGTTGATAAAAACATTAAAAAGAAGTAGACCAAGAACAGACACTTGTGGAACTGCAGTGGAGTTAGGTAATTATGGGAAGAGGGTACTTTGTTGTACTACTGATTGCTACCTGTTAGACAGACAGCTAGTAAAGTAATGGACAGAGGGAGGGGAAAAACCTAGGTTGGAGAGTTGCTGTACACATTTAGTGTGGGGAAACGCTGTCAAATGCTTTTGCCACATCTAAAAATAGTACTGAGACTATCCTAACAGTGTGCCTTATAATATTACCAGTGTTCAAGAAAGACAGTAGAGCTGTTGTACTGTGGGCTGGTCTAAAGTCATGCTGAGTTGAATTAAAATTTTAATTTAAGATTAGCTGTTGAAGAGACTGCTGATGTACATATTTCTCTAGTAGTTTGAAGAGGGGGAGAGAATTGCTTAGTAAATATCAAACACAGAGTCCTTCCAGCAGTAAGAGATTGTGTTTTCATAAAGCATGTGACATAATGACTATTAGGCTGATATTAAACACTAGGAGGAGCATAGGAGAAGAAAGGCATGAATGGGAATTGTGGGAACAATACATACAAAGGAGGAATGAGGGTTAAAAGAAGGCAGGATATGAATTAGGCATGTCATTGACTGACAATGGCTGGGTAGATTACAAGTGATGTATATTGTTTGCAAATAAAATTTTGTCAGTATGGTTTGGGATATAAAATGCTTGAAACTAAGATTAAGTTAATATGGTTTGTTTTCATTTACATAAATGTATGATTGCCTATGTCAAAAGTGGTAATTTCATAAAAATGTTTCTTGTTTAAAAAAGGAGAAGAAAGACATGCAACTACTTCACTTAGGATGTGATGTGCACTAGTGGGAACATGATAAAAAACAAATACAGAGCCATTAAGCAGGACACTGGTTCTGAAGGTAATGAGGACACTGGTACTGAAGGTAATGAGGTACAGCTGTTCCAGTCTGTATATTAAGGCTACTCTTCAAGACTGATTTGATTGACTCTAAACACTGAGGGGTTTCTTGGAGGAATTCTGGGTACTTTGTATAGAAGCAGAAGGAAGTCAGGGTGTGGAAGAAAGGCCTATTTTTCTGAAGAAGGAATTGCAAAGATTTGGCATTTGATTTATTTTATATAAAGTAGTATTAATAAAACCATCATCATCTTTAAACACCAATTCATCCAGAAAATCAAGAAAAATGTCAGAGTGCTTGACAGTAAATTTCAAAAAGGTCGTAGTGTTGTGCAAACATTCAATAAAAGTATACAAATCTTGTATTGACACTGCAAATAAAAAAAATACCATCAACAAAACATACATAGAATTTGAAATAGCTAGTAAATAGATGGCCAGTCAAAAACATATGTCAAATCCTATAAAGTCAAACCATAGCTGTTAGCATATACAGTACCCATGGCAACACCCACTTTCTATAAATAGTATTTATCATTAAACCAAAACATTATTTTCTAAAATCAAATTAAGAAGTATGCACATCAAATTTCCTCTGCTATTGGTATAATCAGTATAATTTGTCTAATACTTTCAGCCCCAAATTCATTGGGTATCACAGTAAAATAAAGACTTTACATACAGTGTAACAAAAGAATACGTTTCTCTAGAATTAAAAATTTTATACCAATCATATAGACTTGAGACAGAATGCTTAGAATCCCTTAACACAGTCTTAATCGGATCCAAACATGGTCTTAATAACTTTGACAAAAATAGAGAGGGGTTCAATCAACCAGCCTCGACTAGAAAAAAATCAGTTCCATAGGGAGGTTATGCAAATTTTGATGAATCTTGTGAAGTCCATATAACACAAACTAAAAGGAGAATCAGCTTGAAAATATTTATCTAATTCAGATGTAATCAAACTATTCATATGTAAATCAAACACACACGTTCCGACATGTTTTATCAAATCATTCACTTGATATTTATGCAAATTAGTATAAGTAGCATCCTCAGAAAGCATTACATTCATTTGATACAAGTAAAATTGTCTATCCATAATGACTAGTGCTCTCCCTTGTCAACTTGTCAGAATGAAGTCAGGGTGTAGAAGAAAAGCCTATTTTTCTGAAAACGGAACTGCAAAGAGTCTGCATTGGATTTATTCTACATATACAGGAAAGTCAGAGGAATTCTATAAGCTGCTGCAGGTCTTTTTTAAAATCTGCTGGTGTGTGCCTAGTCCAGGGCATATGAAAGACTAAGGAGCCGTTTCTTAATGTTGCCATAGTGAAGTGCCTGCTTGGTGCTGCAGTATCTGTTGTCAGTCTGGACTAAAGTTTTAATTGTCCAAGAGGTGAGAATTCTACCTTGGTTAATAAAGTCGAATGAATGAATGAATGAATGAATGAATGAATGAAATAAATAAGACCCTGAGAAAGCTTGCTGACTGAAGACGCAACATTTCTGTTCGCTTTTCTAGTAAAAGCAACAAACATTTCTGCTGGGTTTTGTAGTAAAGCAAAAGATCTGCCATTTATGTTAAAGTCTTATTTATCGAAAAAGTTTTACTATGGAACTCTAGAATTATTCTCACAAAAACTGGAAGATACATCACTAGAGCTACAGAATGATCTTTGAGAAGGTGAAGGCACGCACTCACCAGTGACTGAGAAGATTAAAAAAAAATCTGTGAATGTTGTATGTATGTAGAAAGCTTGAGCTGCCTGGAAGGGTCTGCTTTCCAAAAGTAATCTACAAATGGAAATATACTTTTCTGTTAAAGCCTTAGAACTAACGGACAGTGTTCTTCTTAAATAGCTTAAAACAGGATCCATCAGGACCACTAAAAATCCTTTTAATCACCATGCTTGGACAGGCTTTGTCCCAGAGGAATGCAGGACTGCAAGAGTTGTCTCTCTGCACAAGGGGGCCCATCAACTGACCCACAGAACTAGAGACCCTTAAGTTTATCTAGTTGTATCTGCAAAGCCATGGAGAGAATCATCATGGACCTGATCAATAACGACATAGGAACTCTCCAAAAATTAGACCAGACCCATTTTGGCTTTGCCAAAGGGACATCTCTTCTCTTAACATGGTGTACTTCTTCAAGAAAGTCTCCGGGGTCACGGATGAAGGTAAAATGGTACACACCACTTATCTAGATCTGGCCAAAGCTTTTGACACAATCCTCCGTAGCATAGATAAAATTACAGAGTTAGGCATAAACTCCTACATCATCAGATGGATAGCCAACTGGCTTACTGACTGGACACATGCTGTCTGGATAGGTGACTCCACTTCCGATATAAAAAAAAAAAAAAAAATCTGTTACTAGCAGTGTATCATAGGACCCAGTGGTCAGACACCTCCTGTTTGATATATACTTCACTGAGGTGAAGGCCAATGTTGGTGCCTCTGGCTCACCAAGTTTGCTGATAACTGTAAGCTGAGAGCAATCACCAACTCTCTGAACAACGTTAATATTATACAAACAGACCTAAAAGCGACTAGTGCCAAAACCATGGTCTGAGACTAAATGCTAAAAAATGCATAATCATACCCTTTGAAAAATCAGTTATCCCTGAAAATTATAATACTGATAGTTCAAAGCGCAAGACACGTGTCTTATGCAGACCGACTAAAAGCACTATATCTTTGTTCAGTCCCTTATCGTTTATTGAGAGGGGACATGTACCTGACCTACAAGGCATTCTCCTATCCAGCCCTGATACAAATATTACATATTTGCAATAAAAATATAGAAGAGTTATGCATTACATGGACTTGAACCTTATTTGTGACTCTAACAGAACTTGCTAGAGAGACAGATTAGTTTTCCAAACACTACCTCGTCTATGGAATAAACATCCCATGTACATAAAACAAAGCCTGTCCCTCAACTCTCTTCAAAAATAATTTGGATAAATGGATGGGGAAAAGTAAATTCACTTCTGGGGTACTTCCCATGTCCCTTATTGACAGAGGCAGTCTGTAAAATGACTCAGCATTCCAACACCCAAAGAACTACTACCTCAACACTATGCCATCTCTTATCTGGGGAAGTAAAATACAATATTGTGATATCCTGGGTATTAATGGCTAGGCTTGTAAAGGGTCTTGTGCCATTAGCCTAGTAATCACCTATCAATCTTAATGTCAGGACTGTGGAAACATGTATACATTGCAATGAATTTACTAATCAATCCACAAATTTTTCCCCCCAATGGAAATTTTACCAACACGTTTATGCATTACTAATTTTGCTAACACTGTCAAAATATTCAATTTTACTAACTTATTCTATGACACTGTGATGCTGTAGTATGTAATGGCATAAATAGCTTTTCTCTGGGGCCTCTTCTGAAAATGAGTCTTTCTGCAGTTGGACTTCCTGGTAGACAAGTTGTTGTTATTGTGTCTTTCGGCTTTTCCTGGTTAGGGGTCGCCACAGCAGAACTCCGGTCCGCTAATGATTGGTAGTTGATTTTACGTGCCGAGTTACCAGCCCTGACACACAACCTTCAACGAAGGTACGCCCATTCACGCATGTCTCCACACAGAAGACGCTCTA
This sequence comes from Protopterus annectens, assembly GCF_019279795.1. Classification (NCBI taxonomy): domain Eukaryota; kingdom Metazoa; phylum Chordata; order Ceratodontiformes; family Protopteridae; genus Protopterus; species Protopterus annectens. The sequence continues at coordinate 1,821,004,369 of NC_056732.1, forward strand.
GCTGAGAATCGAACCGGACAGCGTCTTACTGTGAGGCGACAACGCTACCTGGACTTCTGAATATACCAATCACACAGGATACAGCATATCAGTACAAATGTGAAAACACATACAGAGAGCACTAATTTAGAAGTCCAAATGGAGAGATAAAATCAGCAAGAGAAAGAGAATAATATAGCTGGAATGGAGTTCATCATCAACTCCTGGTGAGTAGTTTCATTTGGTGGAACCCATTTTTTTTTACAAAATCTAACAAGGACAACACTAATACATAGACTGTACTTACAAACAGGAGAAAGGCAAGTCAAAAGTTAAAAAAGAATACTGAATGCAGAAGTCTGAGGGTAAAAAAAAGTATGCAATCCTGATGTACACACTGGTGCCAAAACTGGAAAAAAGCCAGAGTGTAGAATACCCAGGACACGGAAACATACTTCTCAACTGCACAGATTTTCTCAGAATGTCCAGATTCTTGCCTCAATATTTCAGTCTGCTCCTTATAAATATAGGGCGGTGCAGTGGTGTGTGATGGTTATCATTGTCATTTCACAGCAAAAGGTTCTCTGGTTTGACTTTCTGCTGGGGTGCCTTATGTGCAGAGTCTGCATGTCCTCTCTGTTCAGGTGGGGTTCTTCCAGGTGCTGTGGTTTTCTCCCACATTCCAGAGACATGAATCTGGAGTGTTTATCTCCAGCCCTCTGCTGAATATGGGTTCTGTCCCTGTCAAACTTTCCCAGTAAACAAATGTTCAATAAAATAAAATAATTGTTTTGGTTTTCTGGCAAATCACTGGGATGATCTGAAAAATGAAATTAGGTAATAATGTTGTATAATCGAGTTTCAGACTTCATATCCTTTAGAAATTCAATTTTAATACACACCCTGTTATTATAGCAACTTTCTAAGACTGTAAGAACAACACTTAAAATCTGTCCCTATTTTGGGGCATTTGTACCCCCATTATGGCAAGATTTGTCCAGATTTCTTGGGCTAAGAGGTTGAGAGGTATGCACGGAAACCTTCCTACCACAGGGTCAGGCCAGGTGCAGGGGGAGGAAGCCTCTCTGTGGAAGAAGGAAATAGTCCATAAAAATGACAGCCCAACCAAGAAGCAGAGAGACAAGAAAGTGGACTGCTGAGGATAAGGATTAAAAAATACATATTGTTACTATTAATCACAAAGCCCAGAATTTCCCGACAGAGGACATGTAGCAAGAACATGACAGAAATCAGAGAAAAGAAAAATACGTGCACAAGAAAAACTGCCAAAAGCTACAAGTAAAAATGTAAGATCCTTAATGCAATGCTCATGGAAAAATATTGGGTAGCCTAAAAAGAAACCTTAGAGGAAATGAGAAAAAGTAGAGAACAAAAAACAGTTTTATGAAAGGTATAAAAAAGAACTACGGAATGGGAAAGAAAGAGAGATGTGATATGGTATGATATTTATATAACATGTCATGGAAAATCATCATATAGATAAAATATTTAGTTGCCTAGAAAAAGAAATGGCACAGGAAGTAAGAAATGATGAAGGAAAACAAACAGGTTTTTGAAAAGTATAAAGAACAATATGCACAGGAAAGAAAAACAATGATCTGATAGGATGCAATATTTGTGCAAGGAGGAAAGCCAGACTAATCAATGAAAAAGTAGCTCCAAATATCCAAAAGTCTTCCAAAAATCCACAAGGTAAACCAAGGCAGATGTGATAAAAACCAGTTTAATGAACATTCCTGAGAATGTGATATTTCCAGCATTAGATGAATTAACTGACAAAATAATCTCTTTCCAGAATCGCCTGCTTACCATCAAAAGGCGTAAGCTAGAAAGAGATTTATGCGATTTCTCTAATGGCCATGTCTTTTCCTGGCCGAGAACTCCAGCTACTGGCTCAAATTTTACAGCCAGTGAGGGAACGCATTAATTCTTTGATTCGATTGGAGCCGACAGACACACCTATCCTGATGACGCCATCGCGGAGACCAGAAGTGGTGCCGGATGACAATACGATGAACACACGGGCTTCAGCAATTCAGATGGAAACACCTATAGCAGCAGCTATAGCCGACAATGCTGCTCATGAACCATGTACTATAAATTTGTTGGCAAGTCAACAGTTGAACAGTCAAACGGTTAAGCCTAAGGACAAGTCTGTTCACATCCCTTTGGTGTTTCCGCCTCTCCCTTTACCCATATGGGACAGTTACATAGGTTCATAGGTAGGTACTAGGCTATCGGCCCAAGGGCCTATGCAAGCCTAGCCAACAAGGTTCCCTGGCTTACGCCACCCAAGAACGTTATTGTCCTGTGCCACTGACGAGCAGAGACACAGAAGTGATCCCCGGGGTGTATTTCCTATTTCCCATCCACTCATCAAGATTTTTCTTGAAGAGTGCTAATGAAGAACTTTGCTTGACATAGATGGGTAGTCTGTTCCAGAGTATGGGAAGTCTCTGGGATAGGAATCTATCCCTCCAGCATGTCCTGTTTATTGTAGTGACAAGGTTTAGGTCCCTAGAGCGTGTAGTTCGGAGGGATTGGGATTTCTTTAGGTGTAGCATGTCCAACAGCTCTGGGTTTGACATAGCTTTATATGTTAGGCAGAGATCACCTCTGAGTAGGCAATATGCTATGGAGTAAAGCTGGAGTTTTTTGAGGCAGTCAGTGTACGGCATTTGTTTGAGTCCAGTAATCCTCTTTGTGAGGTACTTCTGTGAGCTTTCCAGCTGCTGCAGATGTCTTGTGAGGTACATTCCAAAAGGGGCGTTGTACTCTATAATGGGTACAATGAGTGATGAGTAGAGGGTAACGATGACCTCTTTTTTTCTGGACAAGAACCCTTTTATGATGAGGTGTGCCATGTAGAAGGACTTCCCGACAACTGTGGTGATGTGACTATCAAAGGAGAGACTACTGCCCACCTGGGTCCCAAGGTCTCTTATCACGCATCCGGTATTAAGTAGATTGCTGCCTATGTGTTAGTTCATGGGTACAGAGTTTTTATCAAAGGGGATGACACTGCACTTTTTGGCATTGAGCTTGAGGCCATGGCTCTGACACCAGGCATCTGTCTCAGAGAGGCCCTTCTGTAGGATGTTCACATCATTTGGGGACATGACTATGGCTCCTAGTTTGCAGTCATCTGCGAACATCATTAGCCAGAGGCCTTCTGTGTTAGCCTGTACTTCAGAGAAGTAGATACCAAACAGGAGCGGTCCCAGGACTGAACCCTGTGGTACTCCACTTGTCACTGGTTTGAGGTCAGATTTCCAAAGACAGGACACAATTGAACAGGGGTAGGAAGCGTTCTCTACAACTATCGGAGACAGAGAAGATACCTTCTCAAACGATAAAAGAAAATGTGGCAGAAGTTGAGCGGGGAATAATTTGTAACTTATCCAAAAGAACCTTTTCCAATATAGAGTTGAATGTTTTAAATAAAGGTACATCATTTATACCAGCTTCTAACATGTATTTATCAGAGATGATAACTGACATAAAAATGTTTACCAGGAATGTTATGTTACGAACTATATTTGAAAATACAACTATGAATATTTATAAGAAGCCAAGTTGTTATATGCATGTTTTGGATCCTATACTAGAAGCATTTAACTGTATATGTGAAAATGAAGTTAGAGCATATTTTATGAACACTACTAGTAAACGGAAACATTTCAGGAAGTTGACCAATGATGAGTGGGCTGCCCTGTATGACTTACAAAAGGATGGTACAGTTATTTTCAGACCAGCAGATAAAGGAGGTTCTCTGGTCATTCTTGACAGAGATTGTTATTTTGCATTAATGGATGAGTTATTAAATGATGCCAATACATATCGCTCCATTAATTTAGATATTGTTCATCACACCATTGATAAGAGTCATAGAATGTTAAGTAGTTATTTAGCTAGTAATATGATTAATCTTGATTTATACAATTATTTTAAAATTACACATCCTATCATACCTGTTTTGAATGGTCTACCAAAAAAACATAAATAAATGCACAGACCCCCTATGAGACCTATTGTCTCTGGTGGGGGATGGGCCACTGAATCTATATCTATTTTTGTTGAGAAAGAACTAAGAAAGTTGGTAGATAAATCTGAAGTGATTCTTAAAGATACTAGACATTTTATAGCCTCTGTGTCTTCATTTTTAAGTTCTTGCACTGATTTGAATGACCTTATTTTTATTACGTTGGATGTACAGTCACTTTTTACAAGTATACCCAATGAACAAGGTTTGAAAATATTACATGATGTTATAAAAAGAGATGGCAGTTTTACTGATAGTAAGAATGTGCTGCTGTGCGGCCTACTTAGCATTATATTGGAACATAACTTGTTTTGTTTCAACAGGCAGTATTATTGGCAACGGCAGGGGGTAGCTATGGGGACCCCCTGCGCCAGTAGTTATGCCAATTTGGTTATGAGTGGTTGGGAAGAGAAATATATGCTCAGTCAACATACATACAGGAAATATATAGCCTTTTTTAAAAGGTTTGTGGACGACCTTTTTATTCTTTGGCAAGGGCCACATGAATCAATACCACATTTTGTGCAATATTTGAATATGACCATGGATTTTCTTAAAATTACCCATCACCATTCATACACTGCCATAGATATCCTTGTTGTCAAGATATATAGGACATTAGATGGCCAAATAGCCACACGTATGTTCATGAAAGAATGTAGGGTAAATGCCACCCTACACAGGAATAGTATGCATCCGAAGAGGGTTTTTAAGAATGTACTGAAGGGCCAGAGCATGCGGATGTCCACACTAGATAGTGTTCAAGAGGTCTTTGATACAGACCTATATAAGCTAAAGGATGAATTTAAATGCAGAGGTTATAAACACAATGAGGTAGATCAAATGGAACGTGAGGTTACAGAATTAAGACCCACGAATGCATGTCCTTTTCTCTAAGCCAGTAATTCAGTTTCCCACAATGGGAATACACAACAATCCAATGAACATTTAGTGAATTTTACGATGAATTAAACTAGTGATCATAGAGCTTTTTGTGACATTATCAAGAAAAACTGGCCTATTCTTATGTTACATGAAAAAATTAGCCAGGTTGTAGGACCACGACCAAATTTTGCTTTTAAAAACAAGCGCAATCTTAAATAGATGCTATGCTATAAATATAACAATTCACGTAGTTCTATAAATAATGGATGTACCACTATGTGTGGCAAATGCAATTATTGCTCATTTATAGATACAGTGTCTAGTTTTATACATCCAACCACACATTTTAAATACATTAGTAATTTTTATACCAATTGCTATAGTACATATGTGGTCTACTTAGCTAGTTGTTTATCTTGTCGAAATTTCTATGTAGAAAAGACCAAGAGACAATTAAAGGAAAGGTATGTGAGTATTTATTAGCTATTAGGAAGAATGATTCAACAAATGCCCTAGCCTATCATGTGAGGGACACAGACTCTACATATACATTTATGTTTAGGGTTTTAGAACAACTTAAGCCTGCTGGTAGACTGGGAGATCTTAATAATATCCTAGAACAGCAAGAGAGCAGTTGGATTATTAGGTTACACAGCAACACACCACCAAGTCTGAATACCTCTATCCCTTTAAAACCCTTTCTTAAAAGGCGGAGACTATTTAAGTGATTTTATTCTGTTATAGCTTAGTTTGAAATGCTATGTATTTTATAAGCAGTGTATGTGAATTTGTATTTTTATATGGTCTGAAGAAGTGCTCAGGAGAGCATGAAAGCGCTTACCGTTTGTTAAACTGGTTTGTATCACATCTGCCTTGGTTTACCTTGTGGATTTTTGGAAGTCTTTTGGATTTTATTGTTTTATTTCCACTGATACTTTGCTCCACTGTGGCATTTTTTGTGTTTTTTTCTGCTTTTTTGTAGCTCCAAATAGATTTGTAGGAGAATACTGGCAGAGACACTCAAATATGGCAAATTTCACAATACAAAAAATATAAGATCATAAAGGGAGAATGTAAAAACAAGCACAGACCATAAGGCATAACAATGTACCCAACACTTTAGTCATAGGTGACTCTATAGTCAGGCACACTGATGTCCCATTCACCAGGCTAAACAAGGAGAAAGTTACTGTCAGCTGCCTGTCACGTGCCAGGATCCGCCACATAACACATGTACTCAGGTCACTCCACAACAAGTACAAATATGACTCTGTCACTGTCCATGTTGGTGTGAACGACCTGAGACATACCTCCCTGGACTACATGAAAAGGGACATGGAGGAGCTCTCTGATCTTGTAGCCCAGGCAGGTATGACCCTAGCCCTGAGTAGCATCCTGCCATCGCCCAGAAGGATACCACAGTACAAGGACAAACTGATTGACTTCAACAATTGGCTAAGCTTCTGGTGTCATTCTAAGGGGATCCAGTATCTGTCTGCCTGGGATGACATGATCGACAAACCACGATGCTTTGCCAGAGATGGCCTGCACCTGTCGCCCCTGGGATTCCGGATACTGGCTAAGGCTCTAGCCACCCCTATAGTGCCTTTTTTAGGCAAGGTTCAAATGACAAATTCACCACCATAACAAGTACAAGCAAACAAAATCTGAGGGTATTGCTACTCAATGCTAGAAGTCTAAACCTCAAAATGCACTCACTCGAGGCACTCCTTAAAATGGAGAACATCGACACCTGTTCAAGGCTCCAGAGAGTACCCCTGCATTACCACACTATAATTCATACCAGACCTTTCGGCCACCTAACCTGGACCGAAACACCAAAGACGGAGAAGTGTCCATATTCATTAAGGATATCCACACCTCCAGGCTAGTTGCTCAGCATAATGCATCCGAGATTATCCAAGTGCAGCTAACTATGGGCAAGACCGCAATCCAAATTGTAGCTTGCTACAGTTCTCCCACCATGCCCCAGGATTCCCACTCCTCATTTCTTGATACACTGGAAAATATTAGGGTGCAACCTAACACCCTAATAATGGGCGATTTCAACTACCCCACCATTAACTGGGAAAACTACTCCTGTACCAACTCTTGTGCTCAAAGTTTTCTGGAATTCATAAATTCCAATGCCTTGGATCAAGTTACCCACACCCCCACCAGGGGCAGCAATATCCTAGACCTAGTAATTTCCAACATGGGCAACCGGTGCTCCACACCAGAGGTCCTTTCCTCATTGCTCAGATCCAACCACAAGCTAATCACCCTAGACATCCACATCCCTCCCCCACCTCCATTAGGGAAACCACCGTAAAATATTTATCCAAAGCCAACTTCACGCTTCTTAAGACAGAAGTGGCAAACTTCATAACACCCATGCTGACGGACTGAATCCTACACAAATGCACTTTATAAGCACTTACACGAGTGCATGGATCGTGCAATCCCTAACAGAACCAAGATGCTATCCTCCAAAAAAGGAAGCCAATATGGTCGTCCCCTGCCATAAACAAACTCTACAACAGAAGAAAGAAACTGTTGCAAAAAAGAGTAAAATCCCATGATTGGAAGAACTCCCTGGTCAGCCTCACTAAGAAGCGGAGATCCTTCATAAAATCCTCCAAAGCTAGTTACGAAAACAAAATCGCCACTGACTCTAAAGACAACCAAAAAGTATCCTGTAGCTAGGTCAAGAATCTCAGTGGCAACACTCAGATATGCTCTGAGTTACAGCACAATGGCACTAAATACAGAACCAACTGATATTGCCAACATCCTGGCAGATAGGTTCAGTGCTAACTTTACCCCCTCTCATCCCCTAAATGGCTCATCTCTATACCGGAAGAATGCAAAATTCCTGTAATCACGGCTGCACAGGTAAAAAAAACCACACTCTCCAAAGCCAAGAACACAGCATCCATGGGACCTGACAACATCCCAGGCTGCGTTCTACATGAACTACAGAACGAACTGGCACCACACCTAAGTGCCATGTTCAATCATAGCCTCACCTCAGGCTATGTGCCCACTGAATGGTGCACAGCAATGGTTATCCCACTTCACAAAGGGGAAGCCACCACGGACCCTGGAAACTACCGCCCCATTAGCCTGACGAGCCTGGTCTGCAAGGCTATGGAACGTATCATCAAGGAACTTATAAGCATTGACACTGGTAATTTCCAAACTCAGGACTCCACCCAGTTCGGGTTTGTAAACGGCAGATCATGTCTCCTAAACCTGATAGACTTATTTGAAGCAGTCACCAAAGCCGTAGATGAGGGTAAGGTGGTTCACACAGCCTATCTAGATCTCGCCAAGGCTTTCAATACCATCCCCCACTCTGGAATTTATAGATAAACTCACTAAACTAGGTATAAATCCTTATGTCACAAGATGGGTTGCCAACTGGCTCACTGACAAAACCCACACTGTGAAAGTAGCAGACTCCAAATACAACTTCAGAGCAGTGACAAGTGGAGTACCACAGGGTTCAGTCTTGGGTCCTCTCCTGTTTGGTATCTACTTCTCTGAAGTACAGGCTAACACAGAAGGTCTTTGGCTAACGATGTTTGCAGATGACTGCAAACTAGGAGCCATAATCAAAACTCCAAAAGATGTGGACATCCTACAAAAGGGCCTCACTGAGACAGATGCCTGGTGTCAAAGCCATGGCCTCAAGCTCAATGCCAAAAAGTGCATTGTCATCCCTTTTGGTAAAAACTCTGTACCCATGAACTACCATATAGGCGGTAGTCTACTTAACACCAAAAGTGTGATAAGAGACCTTGGGACACAGGTGGACAGTAGTCTCTCCTTTGATAATCACATCACCACAGTAGTCAGGAAATCCTTGTACATGGCACACCTCATCACAAAAGATTTCTCATCCAGGAAAAAAGAGGTCACTGTTCCCTTCTACTCGTCACTCATTAGACCCATTATAGAATAAAACGCCCCTTTTACTATGTACCTCACAAGACATCTATAACAACTGAAAAGGCCATAGAAATACCTCACAAAGAGGATTACTGGCCTCAAACAGATGCCCTATGCAGACCATCTCAAAAAACTGCAGCTTTACTCTGTCGCATATCGCCTTCCACACAAAGCTATGTCAAACTCAAACTCAGAGCTTTTGGACATGCTCCACTTAAAGAAATCCCAATCCTTCCAAGCTACACGCTCTAGGGACCTAAACCTTGTCACCACAATAAACAGAACATGCTGGAGGGATAGATTCCTGTCCCAGAGACTTCCCATAGTCAGGAACAAACTACCTATCTATATCAAACAAAGCTCCTCATTAGCACTCTTCAAGAAAAATCTTGATGATTGGATGGGAGATAGGAAATTCACTCCGGGGATCACTTCTGTGGCTCTGCTCGACAGTGGCACAGGAAAATCATTTTCTTGGGTGGCAAAAGCCAGGGTACCTTTTGTCTAGGTTTATATAGGCCCTAGGGCCAATAGCCTAGTACCTACCTATGAACCTATAAGGATGATTTGCAAGGAAGTAATTACATAGAAAGTGAGGTGATAGACCATTGGCACAGTATAAAGGACTGAGTGTGGAAATGCCAACACAGGCAGTATCACAACATGAAGGACCATTGGGTCCCCAGATAGAGGAGCAGCAGGTGGAGTGTGATGCACCTGAACAGGATTTGCCTCAGGATGACACTTTGAAGTTGCACAACAAGAGAAGAAGCAGGTGGCAACTATGACATGTGTGATGTCATGGCATGATAGGTCAATGGGTCCTGTGTGGGGGAGGAACAGATGAAGCATGGTACATCCATGGAGAATACAGCAGGATGATGTTCTGGAACTTTCTGTAGAAGAGTCAAAAAAACAAAGAGCAAAGAAAATGCTTTCACTCCATAAGAAAATGATCTAAGGGAGAGCCTGCTTGATTTATTAGAGACTGATAAAATATTTAGATGAAAGAAATAGATTAAAGAAAACAAGATCCAAAATGCTAGAAGATAACAAATGAACACAATAATCAGGACTGTTAAAAGAAATTTATGAAACATAAGATAAACAGGATAATACTACTGTGCAACTAAAACCAATAATTAATAAAATTTTACCACAAAAAAGAAAAGATAGGAAGACAGGAAATGACTAAAATGCCACCACAGAAGCATCAAACAGAAAGTGTATAAAGCAACTAAAGGCAAGAAGTATCACTCTTAGAAGAATGCAATGGAATAGACTGAAAATCCTTAGAAACACACTTTGGGTAAAAACAACACACAGAATCAAAACAGACTAAGATATACCCCCGGATTCTCTATGTCCTGCACGGTGTGCATGATTAGTGCAGGAGCTCCGACAGGCAATATGTCTGCCATGTGATCCAGGAACAGCCTGCAGGGGCATGCATGAGAGCTCCTGCACTAATCATGCACGGACTAAGCCCTGGTATGCAAATCACCTCATCTGCAGGAGAAATTCATGCAAATGAGGTGATTTTGCAATCCAGGAAGCTTGCAATAGTCCGTGCAAGACTACTGCTATCTACAGAAATGTATTTGGTTAGTAACAGAGTACATTTCTGCAAAATCTGAAACAGAGCTGTAACAGCTCCAAATAAAGGCTGCATATTATTGAGGAAGCATGCCAATGGCCAAGTATAAGGCCATTGGCATTGCAAACTGTTTAAAAAAATCAACTTTTTTTTTAGCCGATCTCGGCTGTTTAAGCCTAGGGCAGCGGCACGCAAACGCGATCAAGGGGAAAATAATAAAATAAACTTAAAATAAGCATTCTAACTAAAATCAGTATTCTGCCATGCAAGTCAATGGCAGGCAGAAGATAACCTGGCCAGTGAGTAATGGCTGCTAAGAGGGGAAGCCCAGTGTGAGACATGTAACTATGCATTAGCAGGCAATCCTATGTAAATGAGGGGAAGGATAGTGAATCCTAGTTTTCCCCAGCATGTGAGGCAGGTCCCAAGAGTGTAAGAGTATGAATAGCTTGGTGCAAGCCTAGGAGTTAGGTGACATCATGGGGGGTGTCAGGCATACTGTAAGCGGATTGGAGCCCTGTGGCCCGGGATTGCTCTTAGCTTGGGGGTATGTCTAAACCTGCCTAGCACTCTTTACAAAGCCTAAGCAGGTGTGTGCACCATGCACCGGGTTTTATAGGAAGAAAAAAAAAAGTTAAACCAGGAAATAGCAGCAGTGTGCACATTTGAGCACCCTCTTTGCGCGGCACGCACATGAGCTTAAACAGGAAGGCAATGGGAAGGGAAAACAGCAGTAGGAAGATAATCAAGGAGAACTAGCTAAGCTGGCAGGTGAAATGTATCAGATTCAGACAATTATACAGGCAGCAGACCAGCGTAGCCCAAAACACTACTATAAACTAAGCAAACACCTTCCCCTCTGGTTTTTCCCACACTCTACACCACTGGTGTATACAAGCGAGGAAATTTTAACAAATAAACCTACAAAATGAGAAAGGCTGCAGCAGGCAACATAGAACAACATGTGCAAGAGGCTGAGGGTGGTGAGGATGTGAACGCTGCCGAACAAACCACAGTGAGGAGACAGAGAAGAGTGTACAGACCCAGGGTAACCTAGCAGGGGCTACATGAGCTGGAGATAGTGGAGCACTATAGGGTGGACAAAGACCTCCCTACAGCAAATTGTTGAGCTGTGCTGGCTACACTTGACACACCAAACTGGCCTAGGGGAACCCATCCCAGTGGATACCAGGGTATGTGTAGGCCTAGATATACTAGCCACAGGTACCTCCCAAATCACAACTGGGGATATCATGGGGATCTCACAGGCATCAGCATCCAGAGTATTCCACCAGTTCCTGGATGCCATGTCAGCACATGCCAGTGAGCACGTATGTTTCCTCAACACCCATGAGGTGTTGACCAGCAATATGCATCTCTTCTACCAAACAGCAGAATACCCTGGGGTAGTGGGTGCTATAGACTGCACACACATACACAAAGTACCACCCGGTGAGCAGGGTAGGGCCTACATCAACCGCAGCGGCATTCCCTCCATCAACTGCCAGGTCGTTATAATGAGTTTGTGTGCTGTCTGCCCTGGAAGCTATGACGATTCCCACATATGGCATCTGACGCAACTGTACCAGAGATTTGCCAATTGGGACATCCCCTACGGTCACCTAGTGGGGGATGATGGGTACACACTGGAGCCGTGGCTGATGATACCTGTCAAAAATGCACACACACCTGAACATCAGTGCCGTAATGAGGCACATGCACAGGCCAGACATATAATAGAGCGTGCGTTTGGGATGCTCAGGTCACGGTTCCGGTGTCTGGACACATCCGATGGAGCCTTGCAGTATTCACCAGCTACATATACCCAAATTGTATGGTATGTGCTATGCTACACAATATGATCCTGTGGAAACAGCTGCGGCAGGGACAGCATGGGGACAGGGCCACACAGCCCCCCCACCAATGCCAAGGCCTGCACAGGCACAGAGTGACCCGGAGGAGGAACAGCCTGAGCCTGCTCCAGTAGGCAGAAGGAGGCGTGCCCTGGCCTTGGCAAAGAGTCAACACATAGCACATGCACTGACACAGTAGGGACCCAAGGAATGACACCTCTCTCTGACTCGCACATACAGTAAAAGGGATGCCAGATATGACACTACCTGTACTCAACCATGTATAGGGAGTGTACAATGTGCATCCGACATAGGCAGCCCTCCAGCAACATCTGCAAGTCTGGCACACCCGCAAGGTAAGTCAATCAACCTACCAATTGCCAAATGAAGTAGAATGTGTTGTTACCTGTAGCTATGGTATGGACGTGAGCATGCAAGGGAATTTAGTGGCTGAAAGTTATGGCAGCAGACAGCAGACACCCATAGTGGCAGCATGACATCTGTAACATTACACAGGGTGACAAAACCCACTGCAGGAAATGTGCTGTGCGACATGTTTGTCCATATGAACCACACATGCCAGTCAGGACGGTTTACATACCAAACAGTCTCAGTCAGCAGGACAGGTGTAGACAAACCAAAACAGAGCCTGTGCCATGGCCCCAGAATGATGGCTATGGTTAACCCCCCCCAGGCCTACACAGACAGAGCACAGCAAGGCAGGCAGTGGGATGTTAGTTCTGAAGGGTAGGAAGTCAGACAAAAATATGTAGGGCAACCAAAGCCACAATCTGTAGTACACTGGTATGCCTCTAATCAGCATGATAGTTAGCAATACGGAATGAAATGGAGTACCTGACATACCAGTATGGTCATAGCGAATGTGTACATGTTTCAGGTGTGCCCCCCCCATCCTACATAGTAATGTAATAACAGTCAGGTGTGCCCCCCCAACCCTATGTAGAAATGTAGAAATAGTCAGGTGTGCCCCCCATCCTACATAGTAATGTAGTAACAGTCAGGTGTGCCCCCCCAACCCTATGTAGAAATGTAGAAATAGTCAGGTGTGCCCCCCCATCCTACATAGTAATGTAATAACAGTCAGGTGTGGCCCCCCCATGCCTGTGTAGAAATGTAGAAACAGTCAGGTGTGCCCCCCCTTTTATGCAGAAATGTAGCAACAGTCAAAGCCAAATGATCGATGGATAACTTGCAGAGACAGCATGCTACCTGTTGGTGTAGAACACAAATGTCAGCACTACAGCATAAACTACCTGGACACTATCCACAAATTCAATACAAATGGCCATACTGGGCATGCTCACACACAGAGAAATGAAGGCAATGTCAGTCTACAACATACTGAAAGGTCATACTGGACATGCTCACACACAAACACATGAAGGCCGTGACTGCAAACACAAGTGGACCAGACATATCTGGCAGTTGCAGTTGTTAGTGCAGACACTTGTCAGTATGCACCATTCATGCCTTGCACACACAGTGGATAGGAATACAGACATATATGTCAGGACAACACACTGAAAGGTAGACGTACATAGATGTGTGGAAGAGGGTCACTGTGACAAGGAGCCATCCAGGCTTGTCTCACCCAGCACACAGCCAAAGGGCCCCAAACACATGAGGTACAGATGTCACTCACTGCAGATACTAGTCACCAGTATCTGTCAGCATTACAGACTATGTGGTGCACGTGCCAGCTGTGCAACATGACTGTACATGGAAGTAGTCATCTAGTAGCTGTATACACATACCTCTGACATATGACCCAGCGTGTGCCCACATGTAGCATGTCAACCACTAGATTAATGGGTTATGGCCCATGCACACACCGCCCTCCCGATAGCCCTACTATGGCAAGCCTGCTGAGGTCATCCAATGTGAAATACACCTTTGGGAGAGCTGAAGCCCAGTAATCTCCGTAGCGCTTCCTGTAACTGCATACTGCTCTAGTGTGATAAAGTAGGTAGGTAGGTGTTCTAACCCCAGAACTGGCAACTGTGTGTGTGGGTCCATCTGTCTCTGACTGAGTAGAGAACAATGCTTTTTAGAGTACTCACACTCCTTACAATTCATATACTCAACTTTGGCAAGGCTGCTGATGTCACCCACCTAGAAATACACCTCTGGGAACATTGTAGCCCAGTAATATCTGTAGCGCTTCTGGTAACCGCGTACTGCTGGAGTGTGGTTTAGAACTGTGGTAGGGTTCCATCCCCAACCATGGCAGTTCTGGATGTTTTGTGTGGGTTTCAATGTCTGTGTACAGAGCAATCCATTATAGGCAAGTCACCCGCAGTACATTGGAAATGCCCTACTTTGGCAGTCCTGCTGATGTCATTCCTTGTGAAATACACCTTTGGGGAAGGAGTTCTCTAGTAATCCCCATGGTGCGTCCTATAACAGCTCCATGCTGTAGTGTGATATAGACCTCGGTCATGGGTTCTATACCCACACATGTCAGTTGTGGATGTTGTGTGTGTGTGTGTCTCACTGTCTGTGTAGGGAGCAATGCATTTTAGGCTACCCACTCGCAGTACATTTGAAATGCCCTACTTTAGTAATCCTGCTGATGTCATTCATTATGAAATAAACCTTTGGGGAAGGAGTACTCCAGTAATGTCCGTGGTGCGTACTATAACTGCGTAGTGCTGTAGTGTAATAAACTAGTTAGGTAGGGGTTCTACTCCCAGACATGACAGGTAGGTGTGTGTGTGTGTATTTGTAACTTGTATCCTGTGTAGAAGTGGCTGTGTGTGTGAGAGACACCTGTGGCCAATGTGGAGTGGGTTTTGCACATTTCTTATATGGTGGCCCTATGATATATCACAATGTCAACCATACTGGGATAACAGATGTAAAATAGCCAAGAGGCTGGGGTGCAAAGCCATACCCATTCATGTGACATCAAGGACAGACAATCACAGTTAGCAACCCCAGTATTACCCAGAGCACACTCTCAACCCATGCCTCATACACACACATGCCTAGGCAACAGCCAATGTGCGGGTAGTACATTGCATATTGGCCGCCGATAGTAACTATGGAGTGATAGCAGTGGGCTACAGAGGGCATGTCATCCTGCCCATCTGTCCAATATGCACGTACATGCAGACAGTGCACCTCCCCCATGTTCCCCACTGGACATCTGCACCACCTGTGGTGCCTTCACATGTGACCCACAATGGACATACCATGTCTGACAACATGCCCTTTATGGGTAGATGCCACTGACACCAGGGAATGCTGTCAGCATGCTATCAATGTAGGTGCAGGGTAAACCTGCTGCCCATTACCAGTACCTGCCACAGGTGGGCAAGACTGGCACATCTGATGATAATCTGTGTTCACAACATGGGCCAGACACCCTGGGTACAGTTCCACATGTCACTGTACATGCATGTGGGAGGTGTGCACATCATAGACACCATTCATGTCATGGAGTAAGTGACACATACATGGCAGGGGATGCACAGCATTGGCCACACACAATAGCCACCCAGGTGACTGGATGGGGATACAATACCCACCTGTGTGGGCAAATGCAGAAATGACAGCCCTGAGCCACAATGCAGACCACTGTCATGTGGCCTGATGCCAAGATATACCCATCACCTACCCTTGTATAGCCTGCTGGCACACTTGACCACCACACACCCAGGCAGACATGCACCCATGCATGCCAGTACTGGCACCCAGTGTGTTCGTGTGTGTGTTGTATGGTGCGTATGTCCACATCCACACTCACTACAACACCCCTGGGCATACTGAAGCATGCTGTCTGATGTCTGACACCTCCTCATAATCTTTGTCCATACAACTTCCGTATGACCCATGTGCTGCATATGATACCTACACATTGATGTGTTGTGGCAATCCAACTAGTGAGGAGTTGTACTCCTGGCCCTGCCAAGTGTGTCAATGTGTGTGCATCCCTGTGAGGGTGTGGATATGTTGACGCTGGCACCTGTTCATGCGGACAGGCACATGTACATCACCTACCGTATATCTACCGTATCCCTGTTGCAGATGTTACTCACCATCACATATATGTTCTGAGTGCTCCACAGCAGGTAACATGTGCCGCATCCAATAACTGCATCAAGCTGTGATAGCACTACATAGTTGTCGGGGGTTTGATACCCTGTGCTTGTAGGTGCGTGACACAAACATGCTTCAGTTTTACTCTCCCACCCCTCCCTGACAAGTATTTGCCTCTGTCAGCCTCTCCCACTCCCTCTTTGGTGGATGTGGAGACCCACACCTTCTTTGCTTAGGCAGCAGCATGTGTATTTTCAGTGATGCTCATGATCAGCTGATGGCCTCTGCACAAATTGCAGCCCTCCCCTAGCTGACTGCATGTGGAACAGCTGTGGTAACATTCCCATAACCAATTGCATGGAAACACACTCCAATATCTAGGAACATCATGGTGGTGTTGGCCCTTTTCATTCACTGTGAGCAGGAATGAGATCTGTTGTTTGGCAAACAGCATCTCAGATGGACTGGGGATTTAACTCTAATAACATACACTGTGGAAAGAGGGCAACAAACAGGAGGGGATAATGTTGGTTTAACGGTGTTTGTCTGGATATGCCTGTCACACATGTCGCAATACCTGCCATGTCAGTTCCATGTACATGAGGAATCCCCATCTGCAGGGTCATCTGCAGACTGGGCAGTGTTGTGCCTTTGGTTTCATGTGTTAGCCACGGAGCATCTATCTGTGGAATGCAGAAGGTAGTGTGAGGATTGCAGTCTGTAGATGGCGAAGGTTGTGACAGTTACTGACTTCATATCCCTCATAGGACATATGCTGCAACAAACCCCGTTACAACAGTAAATGTATGAGGTTATCACAGCAACATGCCTATATTGGCCCTGTATATGTGCTGTCAGCTACACCTCTGTCAACCTTTGTACATATGTTGTGCATGAAGTGATGCACATGTGCTGTACACCATAAATACTGTCATCATATCTGATAACACGCCAGTGATATCAGACTGCTACACATGTTATGTACAGTAGGGGTTCTATTTCATGACATAACCTGGACATTCTGTGGATTTTTGTACAGTACTGAGGTCTGTGTAGTAATGGTGAATGTCAGCAGTGTGTGTATAGTTAATATGTACTTTAGCCTGTGTACAGACTGTGGTAGATGTCATTGTTCTAGCTCCCCTTCTATCTGATGTTATATGCTGCTCCACTGTATGGTACCGTTTTGGCGTACATGTTTGTAGGGCCATACACACACATGTCCCATACCATTGACAGCCATCAGACCAAACTGTGTAGCAGCCCAGTATATGTAGGGTCATTCTGTGAGTGGCACATATGAGGATGGTGTAGAACAGATAGTCCATATACTGTAATATTATAATAGCTTACCATATGTGGGTGTGGCTGTGTTCACATTGGTTGTGGTTATGCACTTTCACACAGGTGTAGCTTACCATGTGTTGTGACATGCCTGTTGAGCCTGCTATATATGCAGGTACATGTGCATTCCCCCATAAGAGATGTAGGCCAGTGTTGAGCCAGTCTGCCTGAGCCTGCACAGTGCATTGTTACATGCCTAGCAGCCTAGTGTACTTACCCAGTGAGATGTCATGTGTAGATACTTGCCAGATCTACTGCTGCCCTCCCTTAAAAGTCATGCATGTCAGACAGAGCAGTGGGATGGTGTACAGATGTATGTCAATATCTAATGGTTAGTACGTGTCCATGGCACCACTGTACCAGCAGTCATTATGTGTCAGGCCAGACAGGAGTGTGTGAATCCAAAACCTATGGTGGCAAATGTGTACCAGTTGGTATGTGTTATACCCATCTACATGGCTGTCTACATCCATATTGTCAGGCCTGGTACATATGCTGTGTACTAAGGGATTATGTGTATACCTCTGGACTGTACAGGGTGTGTCTGAATTTCTACATATATTGGCCAATATCTCTGCTGCATTCCACAGGGGCATTACATGCTAGCAGCAGTACTTTACAATGATTTCCTTAGGATGTCTGTCAGTAGCCAATGGCACACGTTATAAGCAGATGTGACCTTCCACAAACACCATGTCTGTGAAGACAATCCCAATGACAGCAACAATAGTATACTAATATACCTGCTATAAATATCTGACATCCTCTTGCACTACGACTTTGGGACTATAGGGGATGGGGTAGGGCTACACTCCATTTCCAGGACATATGGTGGAAATATATGTACATATACTTACCCAGATAGCCATATATGTATGATTACACATGCGTACTACTTCCAATTACCACTGCTATGGCAACCACCCACTATAAATTCCTAAATCATGTGGGCGTGGTCCCTTTACATTTCCTGTGTGATGGACATCCTTCCTGTGTGTGGGCATCCGTGTTACAGACAGCAGGTAGCAATACCTCTTACAAGAGAACCTGCACACTCAGGGAAGCCACATATTTGTAGGAGGATCAGGAACTACAGACAGACTGTGAGTAGAGTTGTGTTATACTTTGTATAGTACTGGTATTAAAGTGTGTGTGTGTGTGTGTGTGTGTGTGTGTGTGTGTGTGTGTGTGTGTGTGTGTGTGTGTGTGTGTGTATACATACTAGACTACCTTGGAATGCAGTCTGTCTGCATAGCTCACTACTGAGGGCCTATCCTCTTGCTGGACAGTGGTATGCCTATCATGTGTTGTACGTCCACCACACGGGTCCTGTGTCAGATATTACACTGGCAGTGTGTGTGTGTGGAGTGCTATCAGCACATGGCTACATCCATTTCTGTTTCTAACCTCAATTCCCTGACTATGGGTATGTTGCAGACTATCCTGTAACACCAGCAACTTGCTTAGTGTATGGCAACAGTGTTGCACATATGTGCCTGTGTTCCAGCCTCTGTCCTCCATCTACATACCAAGCTTTGCACATATGTCATGCTGTTGGGGGTTGTTCTGTAGTGGACTGTGAGTATATCACACTGCCATTGCTGCCATCAGTCCACTGCTGTTGTATCCCCCACACATACAGTGGGTCTGGGGCCATATATGTGTGGGCGTCACCTACAGAATACATGTGTGCCCTTATGCACTCCAGAGGCCAGTGTATATAACAGGAGTATATGGCCATGTATTATTGAGTCTAATTGGGGAGCACCATAAATGACCAAGGCTGTTACAAAATGTGGGGGTATCAGGTGTGTGCTGCCACAAGGTATCCGGAAGTACAGGACCATATACTTCACCTATATTTACATTACATACATGGATTGGGGTACTGCAAGCCTACTGCCTCCTGCCATACAGACTGTTTTGTTTGTCGGTGTGCCCATGATGGTGTCAGTTATGCCTTGTTATGTAACAGTTACAACCCATGTGGTCACATGATGTCTTTACCACCTAGTGATTTTGTACAGAGTGTAGATAGATGCTGCTGAACTATACACCTGCATTACTTACTGTTGATTGTTTGGTATCCTGTTGCCCAGTCTGTCTTCAGTACTGCACAATTTGAAGGGCTTGGCCTGGAAAGCAACAGTTGTGAACCTTTCCAGACTATTGTATTAGTGCAACTGTTTCACAGTTGCAGTACTCTGTTTATATGGTTGTCAGTGTCTGAACAGCTATATGACATGGCATATAGAACTGTAATAGTACACAATTACACAATTAAAGGTTTCCCATTTCTGCAAACCTGTGTGTGGTGTCTTTCCCATGACCTTTCTATGGGTATATGTTGCAGGCAATGATTGACATTTGTATGGGTGGCCCATAACAGTGTCCAGTTGTTCAGGTGTTAACTGTAGGCATAGTGGCTGTTCCATATTGTGTGCATCTTCTACATATGTATCTTACTGTACATATATCTGCGTGTGTATATGTAGTCACATGTAGATATGTATATATATATATATATATATATATATATATATATATATATATATATATATATATATATATATATATATATATATATATATATATATATATATATATGTGTGTATGTATGTATATCTGTATCTGCATATCTGTATCCTAGGATGTTGATGGCTTCCACATATTACATTTCCTATGGGAGGCAGACTGTACTTGGTAGTGTATTGCAGGGTGGCTGTGGGGGATGCCTATTCTTACGAGACATATAGTGTGTGGGGCCTCTCAACCCCATTAACGGTGCATGTGGACATATGTGTGCAGGGTCCCTGGTTTGAGCTTTGCAAGAGCTGTTTATTTTGTTGCTTGGCAGAACACAGCCTGTTGGATACAGAGCGATTAAGACACTTTTAAGCAGTTGTAAGCAGGTTTGCATGGAGCTAAGCACTGTCTACACAGGTTAAGCAGTTTAGAAGCTAACTGAGTGTAAGACACTGTAACCGGAGTTGACTGCTTGTGCTGGATGCTATGTTTGTGAAAACATGGGTTATGCATATTTGCCATGGTTTAGTGGTGTATCACTTTGTGTATGGTGTGCAGGGTCCTGGGTTCGAGCCTTGCAGAGGCTGTTTTTTTTTTTTTGTTGCTGGGCAGAACATGGGCCGTTGGATACAGAGTGATTAAGGCACTTTAAAGCAGGTTTGCGCAAAGCTAAGCACTGCTAACTTCCGGTTACAGTGTCCTACACTTAGTTAGCTGCTATATTGCTTAACCTGTGTAGGCATTGCTTACCCCAGCACAAACCTGCTTAAATCCACTTACTGCTACTTAAAAGTGCATACTGCCACTTACCCCCATGCTAATTTCTTTAAAAGAAAAGAAAAAAGGGTTGTTAGGAAAGTGGTGAAAAAGAGGCACAAAGAGGTAAGACAGTAGTGAATATAGCTAGGTATGAGCAGGAAGGGTGTAGAAAAAGTCCATAGCTGCCCATTTCTTCTACAGCAATAGCTGTGCATATACACTGAATTTGGAGGTAGATTTGGACCCTCAAACCCCTGGGAGAGGGGTGAGGACAACATAAATTCATTGTGATGCCAATCAGACCAGATTACATGTGTCCATTGGACACGTGTGTGAAATGGACAGCTATGTATGTGGCAAGATGTTTTTGTGGGAACAGATTGCCCTTTTTTTTCAGGTGAGAGTGGGATGTTGGGGAGGGGTAGTAGGCATATTTGGGTAGGTAGGTTGGGTAGGTTAACAGACAAGACACACAAGACACATTTGGGGGGTAAACACCTTGATGTGGAGGGGTGTTAGGATATCGGAAGCCCACAAGCCCCCTAGTGGTAACAGTGGGACTGACGTCCCCACTCATGGGCAGTCACCACTGCACCATCACAGCCCCGAAGGTAGCCACACTGACTCTCTAATTGCGACACGCGGCCCTCAAGCTGGAGTAGAAGATCACCAAACTGCTTGTTGATCGCTCTACACGCCACGACCCCAACCTGGCAATGGGTGACAGGTGACTGTCCACGCCCACTCCCGGGGGGGATGAGCCCCATCCCCGAGGTGGTTCCACCCAAAAGTGGTGCAAGACCAACAAACGAGGAGGTGCGGGGTTGGGCCCCAGACATGCTGGTGCCCGGTGCCTCAGCCAGCTGAGGTGGGTCCGCTGGAACTGGCCTTCCCAAACGTGCTATAGTGTGTAGATTTCAACATCATATATGGGTTAGTAATAGTCAATACATTCCAGGGTTAGATAATAAAGCATGCATAGATATTCCAATTAACCCAGACACCACATACGGAACAGTTGCATACAACAATATACAGGCATTCCTACACATTCGATTTATGGTGCATGGTGTGGGTAACTATGCTTAATACAACAGTACCATTACATGATTGCAAATCTACATTACCATATGATGCACTTTATTACAATAACACCTCAAATCTATGCTTACTGCAGTACTCCAGTTCACATATTTATGTTGTGTGGCAGGTTATACAACATCACACTATACATAGACTCAGTTCACATGTTTGATTTGATTTTCCTGTGGTGAGGATTAGTTTGTTGACACCTCATTTATATGTATTGCTATGATGGCTTAGTGGTTAATACGTTTATATCACGTTATCGAGAGATGAAAATAGCGAACGCTATTTCATCGGCCCCAACACATCTAGACATGAAAATATCGAACATTCAGAACAGAGAATTTTTTCCCATGGAAAAAATTTGCTGCTCAAATACACACAACACAAGCACATCAAACAAACAGCAACCACACACATACACTTAAATTCCTACATCTAACGCTACACTAAACTAAACATACACTACTATCTACCCACTTACCTTAACCCAAACCCTAAAGTCTGTCACTATCGCACACACGCCTAACCCACGCCCTAACCCTAACTCACTTAACCCACCCCTAACCCTAACGTACAAACAATCACACACTTACCTGTACCCAACCCGTAACTTTCCACCACAGCGCTAAGAATAGCGAAGCTACAGAAACAGCCATCTGAATTCTTTCCAGAGGAAAGAATTTGCTGCTCTGCAGCTTCGCTATTCTTAGCGTTCGATGAATAGTGTTCGATATCAGAACATTCGAAGTTTTAATACTTCGATGTTCTGATATAGACCCTGGTTAACTACTGTGACTGTGGTGTACAGGGTCCTGAATTCGAGTCTTGCAGAAGCTGTTTATTTTGTTGCTGGGCAAAACATGGGCCGTTGGGTACAGAGAGATTAAGGCACTTTATAGCAGTTGTTTCTTACATTCAGTTAGCTTATACTTTGCTTAATCTGTGTAGGCAATGCTTACCCCCGCACAAAACGCATTTAAACACGCTTACTAGTGCTTATACATGCTTACTACTGCTTATTTGTGCTTAATCCTGCATACTAGTGCCTTATTCATTATGACACTGACACTTCACATGTGCATTTAATGCAGTACTCCAGTTCACATTTAAATGTTATTTAGTAGGTTATACAGCAAAAAATGTGAAAAAAATGTTCATATACAGATTTCTCATGGAAAATGGTATGTGCTGCAGTGGGACTTGAACCGGGAATGCCTGCTCGTTAGGTGGATGCTCTGACCACTACACTATTGCTGTGCTGCTTCATTTGCATATATCTTCCTTGTTATCCTCTTCAGCCTTTTAAGCTGATTTAACAGTAGCTAAGCGAAGGGTACACTCACGCACCTACGGTTAGCTGTACTCGGAGTTTAAAAAAAAATAAAGGGGTTTCTTCTTTTTATTTTTATGTCCTGTTGCGGTTGTGCACATGGGGGACTGTTGGTGGGGATATGCGGACACCTATGAGCGGTCTCGCTCATTTATCTATACTTTCTGCTGTTCTACTTTGCAGGGGCATGTTTATTCTGAGAGCTCTGCTCTCAGACACGCCCCCTGCACTCATCCACGCTCTGTGTAGGATTAGGAGTTCAGGCAGCGCACCTTCATTAATATGCATGGTCCGCTGCTGTCCTCCTCCTTAATATGCATGGTCCGCTGCTGTCCTCCTCCTAAACGGCCACTTCCGTGCAGGACTTGACTTGTCCTGCACAGAAGATTAGTAAATCCGGGGGATATTGTACACTTCTTCCAGTAATAAACTAAAATATCATCACAAGCAGAAAAAAAAACAGATGGCGTGCAGATAAATATAAAAGGAAAAGTCCAAAATATGCAATTCATGAATGACCCAAAATGTTTGTTTTTTTCAGAGAATTGGGAAACAAAGCAAAAGGGATTTAAACCCCACTAAAACAGAAAATAAGAAATGGGCACATTTTGAGATGGTATTTAGGAAGACCCTGTTGGACATAACAAAGATGCCGGATAGGAAAACTAAAAGAAGCAAGTGAGATCGCCAACACAGAATATATGAAATGGAATGAAGAAACCAACAGAGAAAATAAGACAAAATTACGATAAGATTCTAAACAGAAAACTGCAGGCTGATGCACAGTAGCTAACATTTGAATGAGGGTATTACAATCTTTACACAAAGATTTATACCAGAGTAAGAATTACTTTTATGAGCATCCTGAACACACACACCAGCCTGGTTAACAATAGGAAAAACGATACCTGCATTTCAACAAAATTTTATACTGGAACTGATGCAGACAGTTTTTAGTTATCTAGACAAAAATCAATTATGGAAATAGAACAAAAAGGTAATAAAAGAAAGCCATATGGGACAACGGATCATCTGTTGTTAAGAGAAAGTTGTAAAAAAGAGAAAACTCTAAGTATGGGATTGATAGATTAAAAACAGCCTTTGACAGCATCCCACTTTCATGGATAGTGGAATATTAGCAGATGCACAAGATATACTCTACATTTTTTATATCATATCACATTTTTATAATATAATATATCCATAAAGCTACCTACCTATATTTTACATTTTTTTTGGCACTCAGATCTTTATAAACCCCAAGTTTTACATTTTCTGTACTCTGATTAAGTCATTCAGAAATTATAATTGCTACTACTTCATTCCAAAAACCCTTAATTCCTTTTGGATTGAATGAAAATATTTTCCATGTCCTCTTCCCCATCACAGCCTTCCACCTTTCACTGACTCTCTTGATAATTTCTTTTTACTTCCCTTCCAGTTTTAATGGATGGTTTTCCTAAATTAACCTCCAAAGTTCTGCATACCAGAACCATTGTCCGTCTGTCTGTCATCCCTTATTTTACAGCCTCCTGCATTTCTGTCCTCTCCCGGAAGAAAATAAAGAAAACATTCTATATCAGCTTGATATGTCATTGTTTTTCTTCTTAGGTCAATTCATGGTAACGCAGGTTATCCTATCTTACAGTCTAGCTCATCAAGTACTTTATGTAACGCATAAATCAGGTGAACAATGATGAACTACAGGTTTTATCATGTTAATATCCATGACTCTCTTCTTTGTCGTGAGCCTTTCTTAGCTCAGGTTAATCCAGACATCTAGATTACTTAGTAATAGGCAACAGTTCCATCTCTGTCTACCTGGTAAATGTATACACACCAGTTAAACATGTCCACGCACCCATCATACACACCAGTTAAACATGTCCACTTGCCATCATACACACCAGTTAAACATGTCCGCGCCCATCATACACACCAGTTAAACATGTCCACGCACCCATCATACACACCAGTTAAACATGTCCCTGCACCCATCATACACACAGTTAAACATGTCCACGCATGCCATCATACACAAACATGTCCTGCACCCATCATACACAAACATGTCCCTGCACCCATCATACACACCAGTTAAACATGTCCACACACCCATCATACACACCAGTTAAACATGTCCACGCACCCATCATACACGCCAGTTAAACATGTCCACGCACCCATCACAAATGTCTTCAATACGTAAACTTAAATACTGAATGGCATAGTGAAAACACTAATTAACATATCGATACATTTTATAATCAGTGACAGCCTTCTACACTTAGCAGTTAGGTTAGATTGTCAGGCTTATGACCTAATTACTTTCATGACTTCATTGCTTTAACTCCATTTTTATATTTTTGTATATTTATCAGATTTATTTTTAAAGTTAATGACTGACTTCTCCTTGTAAGGTGAAGTTTATTCCATAATATTGTATGGCACTGTGTAATGTATCTGTCACCTATTTCTTTTTTGACACCTTTACTGAATTATCACTTAAGACATAAGCAAATGTACATAAAAGAAAATAAACCACGTTAATATGTTCCCAGTTACAAACATTTTACATCACATTATGTTGATTTTTTTTTTTGTATAACCTATAATCCATCATTATATAAACTGCTCAATTTCTGCCTTCACTTAAACCTCACTCTTACAAAACATTCCGCATGTATTGTTCCCACAATTTTTATTTTTTCTATGTAATACACTCCTACACTTTTCTAAAAATCCCATCCACTTAAAGTTCTTTTATTTGTTACAATACTCAATACTTCATATGCAGTGGCTTTAGACTTTGATTTCAGTTTTTCTAGTCATTTTTAGGCAGACATCAGAATTAAACTAGCAAGGCTTACTACATTTAGGCAATTCTTATCTTGTTTCCCCAGTTCAAAACAAACTTAGATAAATAAATTTCTTTAGATGCACACATTTGCTCGCCCAGTATTCCTGGCAGAGCACTCTGTAGGGAAATTTTTGAAGTCTGCCAACTCATCACTGTCCCAAAACGTATGTTCCAAGTTACACATTTCTTTTCCCTTCATACCTCCAATTACACTGCAGTGACTATGAAACACTGGCAAACCACTTTGCAGCTGTTAGGATAAAGGACATATGGCTATCTCAAGGATAACATTTCAAAGTGGGATATTCTAAGGTGATGCTTTGTCTTGCCCTTAATCCATTATGTGTTTACCTAACAGCTTAGGACAAGCTTACAGTTTAACTCACAAGTAGGATTTAAAATTGTATAGTTCATCAGATGAGGAGCTGAAAGCACAACAATAAATGGTTACAAAAACGTATTCAGATGATAAAAGAATGTAATAATACTAAAATGCTAACATCTGCCCTGTTCCAAAGTAACCTAGCAACCCCTGTCCCAATCCACCCATCTCCTCCACTGCTCTCTACAAATTAGCTGCTAGTCTTACTAATGTACTTTAGCTAAATCAATTATGGAAATAGAACAAAAAGGTAATAAAAGAAAGCCATATGGGACAACGGATCATCTGTTGTTAAGAGAAAGTTGTAAAAAAGAGAAAACTCTAAGTATGGGATTGATAGATTAAAAACAGCCTTTGACAGCATCCCACTTTCATGGATAGTGGAATATTAGCAGATGCACAAGATATACTCTACATTTTTTATATCATATCACATTTTTATAATATAATATATCCATAAAGCTACCTACCTATATTTTACATTTTTTTTGGCACTCAGATCTTTATAAACCCCAAGTTTTACATTTTCTGTACTCTGATTAAGTCATTCAGAAATTATAATTGCTACTACTTCATTCCAAAAACCCTTAATTCCTTTTGGATTGAATGAAAATATTTTCCATGTCCTCTTCCCCATCACAGCCTTCCACCTTTCACTGACTCTCTTGATAATTTCTTTTTACTTCCCTTCCAGTTTTAATGGATGGTTTTCCTAAATTAACCTCCAAAGTTCTGCATACCAGAACCATTGTCCGTCTGTCTGTCATCCCTTATTTTACAGCCTCCTGCATTTCTGTCCTCTCCCGGAAGAAAATAAAGAAAACATTCTATATCAGCTTGATATGTCATTGTTTCTTCTTAGATTCATAGGTAAATACCAGGTTATCCTATCTTACAGTCTAGCTCATCAAGTACTTTATGTAACATAAAAATCAGGTGAACAATGATGAACTACAGGTTTTATCATGTTAATATCCATGACTCTCTTCTTTATGCGTGAGCCTTTCTTAGCTCAGGTTAATCCAGACCATCTAGATTACTTAGTAATAGGCAACAGTTCCATCTCTGTCTACCTGGTAAATGTATACACACCAGTTAAACATGTCCACGCACCCATCATACACACCAGTTAAACATGTCCACGCACCCATCATACACACCAGTTAAACATGTCCACGCACCCATCATACACACCAGTTAAACATGTCCACGCACCCATCATACACACCAGTTAAACATGTCCCTGCACCCATCATACACACCAGTTAAACATGTCCACGCACCCATCATACACAAACATGTCCCTGCACCCATCATACACAAACATGTCCCTGCACCCATCATACACACCAGTTAAACATGTCCACACACCCATCATACACACCAGTTAAACATGTCCACGCACCCATCATACACGCCAGTTAAACATGTCCACGCACCCATCACAAATGTCTTCAATACGTAAACTTAAATACTGAATGGCATAGTGAAAACACTAATTAACATATCGATACATTTTATAATCAGTGACAGCCTTCTACACTTAGCAGTTAGGTTAGATTGTCAGGCTTATGACCTAATTACTTTCATGACTTCATTGCTTTAACTCCATTTTTATATTTTTGTATATTTATCAGATTTATTTTTAAAGTTAATGACTGACTTCTCCTTGTAAGGTGAAGTTTATTCCATAATATTGTATGGCACTGTGTAATGTATCTGTCACCTATTTCTTTTTTGACACCTTTACTGAATTATCACTTAAGACATAAGCAAATGTACATAAAAGAAAATAAACCACGTTAATATGTTCCCAGTTACAAACATTTTACATCACATTATGTTGATTTTTTTTTTTGTATAACCTATAATCCATCATTATATAAACTGCTCAATTTCTGCCTTCACTTAAACCTCACTCTTACAAAACATTCCGCATGTATTGTTCCCACAATTTTTATTTTTTCTATGTAATACACTCCTACACTTTTCTAAAAATCCCATCCACTTAAAGTTCTTTTATTTGTTACAATACTCAATACTTCATATGCAGTGGCTTTAGACTTTGATTTCAGTTTTCTAGTCATTTTTTTAGGCAGACATCAGAATTAAACCTAGCAAGGCTTACTACATTTAGGCAATTCTTATCTTGTTTCCCAGTTCAAAACAAACTTAGATAAATAAATTTCTTTAGATGCACACATTTGCTCGCCCAGTATTCCTGGCAGAGCACTCTGTAGGGAAATTTTGAAGTCTGCCAACTCATCACTGTCCCAAAACGTATGTTCCAAGTTACACATTTCTTTCCCTTCATACCTCCAATTACACTGCAGTGACTATGAAACACTGGCAAACCACTTTGCAGCTAAGCTAGGATAAAGGACATATGGCTATCTCAAGGATAACATTTCAAAGTGGGATATTCTAAGGTGATGCTTTGTCTTGCCCTTAATCCATTATGTGTTTACCTAACAGCTTAGGACAAGCTTACAGTTTAACTCACAAGTAGGATTTAAAATTGTATAGTTCATCAGATGAGGAGCTGAAAGCACAACAATAAATGGTTACAAAAACGTATTCAGATGATAAAAGAATGTAATAATACTAAAAATGCTAACATCTGCCCCTGTTCCAAAGTAACCTAGCAACCCCTGTCCCAATCCACCCATCTCCTCCACTGCTCTCTACAAATTAGCTGCTAGTCTTACTAATGTACTTTAGCTAAATCTTTACTTTCCTTAATCGCTTTTCTCCAAGATCTATCTGCAGTCTACCTAAAAACCCCTGTAGACACCCTTCTTAAACTGTACCAGCCTACCTACAAAAGCTGTAACTAGCTAAACCAACTGTATTAACCTTTATTCCCATTTTTCTTGACTGCAATATTTACTCCTGTAAGAATTATCAACTGCCAATATGTCAACAAAACTACCTATTATCTGCAAACTACACTTCCACTGAAATGCACTGATCTCTGTATTTCAGTTTTTGTAAATGTTTTCATCTTTGTAAAATGTCTATTACATAAGTTACAGTTCCAAGGATAATCTAATTATCAGCAAATTTATGTTTTGTAAGATTTTTTTCACTTTCTTAAATCTTTTTACACTTTGTAAAGCTTTTCTCCCCAGGCACCCAGTGAAAATGGGTTCATGACCCAGTCAGACTTGCCCAGTCAACAAATGTCAAATAAATAAATAAATAAATAAAATAAATAAAAAGCATCATTAAAAAAAAAAAAAAAAAAAGTTGCAGCACCAAGAAAAACTGGGACAGTGTGTTACGAAGGAATTTGCATAGGAGGGTATAGAAATGTTTGGGAAAAGATGAAGGATTAACCATAAAACAAGTAAGAATAAAGCTGAGTATGGAACACTACAGAAGACTGAAGCAAATACTGAAACCTGCATCGACTTCTAGGAATAAAGCCCAAGCGATAAATCAATTTACTCTTCCTGTTCTAATTTCCAGCTTTAGTGTGACTGCCTGGCCCCAAAGAGTATTAAATCAACTGGATCTATTGGTTATGAAAACAAGAAAAATGCTTCATGCTTATCAAATGATATACAAAAACTAGATTATTATATTCTTTCCTCTGAAGGAATGGACCTCCTCGAAACTGATTAAATGTATAGATCTGCAGTCGTAGGACTGCATTTATATCTACTTATCTCACCAGATCCAAACATTGTGAAAGGTTTAAAGCATGAACAGAAGTTTAAGATAACATATTTGTTTAGTTTAGCATAAGCATTTCTTAAGTGGGAATGGACTTTAAACCAGAAGTCAAACAGAAAAGGACCAGAAGAGAAGGAAAGAATACTGGAAAGTACATAAACACAGTGGCAAGTACAGAAAACTTCTGAAACAACAACATGTTGACCAAGATTCGAGGCAGGAATGGTTAAGAGGAGGTAAACTGAAAACAAAAGGCTAATAATGGTGGCCCAAGATAGTGGGCTTCATACAGACTGGTTTACAAAGTCCACTGCAAAAGTGGGAGATACAGACAAATGCAGGCTCTGTAAAACAGAACTGGAGACAGTTACACATCATGTTGCTGGGTGCAGCACACTCATGGTTAAGGAATCTGTACACTGAAAAGCACAATAATATGGCAAGATTGCTGAACTAGGGATTGTGCAAACACTACAATACAGAAATAACTAAGCAGTACTGGAAACATGAACCACAAAGCATTAAAGACAATGATGACATTTATACCATATGGATTACCAATTAACAACAGTTCAAAAACAGATGCAAGAAAACCAAATATAGTAGTCCATAGGTTCATAGGCTGGTACTTGGCCATCGGCCCTAGGGTCTATACAAGCCTAGCCATAACAATTCCCTGGCTATTTCTTCCCACAATATTTACTTCCCTGGACCTCTGTCTAGCAGGGAGACTGACATGATCCCCAGGGTGAATTTCCCATCTCCCATCCAATCATCAAGGTTCCTTTTGAAGAGGACCAAGGAGGTGCTCTGCTTGATATGTATGGGCAGTCCATTCCAGAGTCTGAGGCGTCTCTGGGTCAGGAACCTATCCCTCCAGCTTGTTTTGTTCATTATGATGACAAAGTTTAGATCCTTGGAGCGTGTGGCTCTGAGGGATTAGGATTTCTTTAAGTGTAGCATGTCCAACAGCTCTGGGTTTGACATGGCTTTGTATGTTAAGCAGAGATTGCCTCCAAGTAGACGATATGCGACAAGAGTATAGCTGGAGTTTTTTTAGACGGTCAACATAGGGCATCTGCTTTAGGCCTGTAATTCTTTTAGTGAGGTATTTCTATGGCCTTTCCAGTTGTTGCAGATGTCTTGAGAGGTACATATCAAATGGGGCGTTGTATTCTATAATGGGTCTAATGAGGGATGAGTACAGTGGGACAATGACCTCCTTTTTTCTGGAAGAAAAGTCCTTAGTGATGAGGTGTGCCACATAGAAGGATTTCCTGACTGTTGTGGCGAAGTGGTTATCGAAGGTGAGACCACTGTCCACCTGTGTCCCCAAGTCTCTTATACTTTCGGTGTTTAGTGTACTGCCACTTATGTGGTAATTCACAGGTACATGTTTTTTCCCAGAGGAGATAACTATATATTTTTTGGCATTGAGCTTGAGCCCATGGCTCTGGCACCAAGCATCTGTTTCTGTAAGGCCCTTTTGTATAATATCCACACCATTTGTCCAAGAAAAAAGACAATAGTGTTGATCACTGAAATTGCTACACCCAGTGATTACAGGGTCTTACGTACAGAGAGAGGCACAGAGTCCTATAATACCAGCAATTGCAAGCAGAAACAGTAGCAAAGTGGAACAAAGAAACCCAGACAGTTTTAGTAGTAGTAGGAGCAACAGGTATAATAACAAAATAATTTACAATTGCACTTAAACATGTTACCAATGCATGCAATCCCGTATGAACTGCAGGTGGAGTCAATGTTCTGCACATTGCAGGTGCCTGAGAAAAGCACTCAATTAAAAAACTGAAACAATACTAATTTTATAAACTCTAATCTTACCCTGGCACAGGAATGGGGTCCTGTCCCAAAACAGTATGTAAAAAAAAATAAACATTTGGAGATCTTATGACAACAGCACTAACGAAAGCAGGAATTATGAAAAATGCATAAAAAGTAAAATTATGCAAAGGTTACTAAGGTGAAGTATGCAAGGTTTGCACCAGTCTCGCTATCAGTGGGATATTAACGTTTAGGGGGTTCTCAATCCAGTCACCTGCAGCATAAAGCAGTGGGACGTACAAAGTCCAGCTTTCCGTGAATCACAGAGGATCACCATAAAAACTGTACTTATTGCAGGCTTTTCCTTGGTCCACAGGTCCAGAAGGAAGCCATCCATCCAGTCCAGAGGCCCAGAAGGAAGCCATCCATCCAGTCCAGAGGCCCAGAAGGAAGCCATCCATCCAGTCCAGAGGCCCAGAAGGAAGCCATCCATCCAGTCCACAGGCCCAGAAGGAAGCCATCCATCCAGTCCACAGGCCCAGAAGGAAGCCATCCATCCAGTCCACAGGCCCAGAAGGAAGCCATCCATCCAGTCCACAGGCCCAGAAGGAAGCCATCCATCCAGTCCACAGGCCCAGAAGGAAGCCATCCATCCAGTCCACAGGCCCAGAAGGAAGCCATCCATCTAGCCCACAGGCCCAGAAGGAAGCCATCCATCTAGCCCACAGGCCCAGAAGGAAGCCATCCATCTAGCCCACAGGCCCAGAAGGAAGCCATCCATCTAGTCCACAGGCCCAGAAGGAAGCCATCCATCTAGCCAACAGGCCCAGAAGGAAGCCATCCATCTAGCCAACAGGCCCAGAAGGAAGCCATCCATCTAGCCAACAGGCCCAGAAGGAAGACAAACCCACTAAGAAAGCAGCCCACAAGGAAGGCAGCCCACAAGGAAGGCAGCCCACCAGTCCACAAGGACACCAGTCACCAGCTAGTCCACAAGCCAGCCAGCAGCTAATTAAGCACTGTGGTGGTCTTATTTTGCACTGTAGTGGTAGGTACAGCAGCTTTTCAGTGCTAACAGTTTTAAAATATAATATTTTATACTGTGTTCCGAGGTAAACTGGGTACACTGGGATTGCAAACAGATTTTATAGTGACTGTTTTGGGTACGATATACATTTTTATATGTTTAGAGGTAGAAACAGCATGTTGTTAATGGATTTTCCATTGGCTGTTTCAGGATAGTTTTTAAGAATTTTAATTTTTACAGGTGAAAATGTGTGTAGGAGACTGAAAAGCTTTGGAAATCTATATCTGCTAGATGTTTGAACATTATTTATTGTTAGACTCTAGTACACTTGCTTATGTGCTGGTTTTATTAGTATTTCTGCATTTAAGTGTTTGAGCATTTCGAGATGTTTTGTTCACTTTATGGTTTTTCTAACTTATCTTTTCAAAAACAAGTTGCCTGTGTGTTTGGGCTGTTACTGGTGTAAACCTGTACAGCTTCTATGGCTTCAACAGCTTAGCAGCACCTTTTTTTTTTTTTTTTTTTTTTTTACCAGTGTTAACAGCTTTGGAATTTTAGGTTGTTAGAAGTGTACACTCATCAGTTTTTCAATATGAAATAATGTACTGGAATATTAGAATGTCAGTAATGTATACATAAGTGTTTTTCCAGTGAGGATTATTAGTTTTACTGTTATAGATGTATCACTTTAAATTGTTTATGGGGGGGGAACTTTAGTATGCTGTTACAATATACCAGCACACTGTCATTGGCCACTCCCTCTACCCATGACCACACCCACAGTGACGACATATATTGGCCACACCCCATGTCCCACTTTGGACTGTTGAAAAGGTGGCAACACTAGAAGTACACTTAATACCAAACACAGAGTCCTAGCAATAAGAAGAGACACATCTGTAACACGTGTAACACAGTAACTGCTAGCCAGGCTCTGAACACTATGGGAGAAGATAGGCATCATCTGCTGAACCTAGAAAATATCCTAGGGGCAATGGACTAGAAGGGTAATACATTGTCATCTGGCAGAAACAGGTACTGAAGGAACAGCTGCTTCAGTCTGTATATTAAAGTGACCACTAAGGTCACAAATGGCAATCTTAATGTATATTTTTTAAATTGTGAATATAACCCAGCATGAATAACAAACAAAATATTAGAAATTTTAGGTATATTTAAATGGAACTTCTCTAATAACTAAAACGTTGGGTAGCCCAGAGTCATTCTATATGTTCTAAATAATTAGTTGTTCAGTAGAGGAATTGTTGTTAACTAAAAGCTTTCAGACTGGACCGCATGCACTAAAAAGTAATATTAAGAAATCACTTGGATGTGCATCTTGATTTATAAACAAATAAAAATGTTTTTGTGATAGAAAGTGGCACATGTCTAAATGATAGGCATGCAATGCCTGCAAAAACATAAACAGTAGCTAACCTGTTGTTGAGTAAACCACACCTGAAATGGCTAAGTACCAACACAGTGGAATTGACTTTCTGCGATTCTGCTACTGTCAAACTTATCAAATGTACTGTAATTGTGGAAACAAAGGAATTACACTGATTTGTGCACATGCACAGGGTCAAGAGAAAATACCCAAATGGAAATATAAACTCTTCTAGGTAAGAAAAAACTTCATCCAGCTACCTCAATGGCTAACTTAACTCAAGGATTATATTTGCAAATCTTGAGTGACACAAATGCTGCATGAAAATACAAAGCATGTTTCACATAATCACTAAGCACTGTATCTGCAAAATAGGCTCTACCATGGGTCCTGCAGTGGGAAAGCAATTTAGTTTTCTTGCACTGTTTACCCAGCAGTTAATCTGGATGTGGTGTATTTCTTTGATCGATTCTGAGTTATTGAAATTTCGTTTGACATTTTGTACTACACCCAACTGATGATACAATAATTGGCCAGGACTTTCCACAACCGGAAATTGTGGAAGGAACAGCAAGTCAAATAACCACTTTTGTATCCCTCCAGAATTCTGTGAATGGCCTCAATATTCAAAAGCTGTTTAACAGTTATCAAACATTCAATACGCTAGTGTAATATATTCAGATCTTGGCACTTTACTCTAACAAATAAACTATGTTTATATGTATTACACTGGTGTAGTGGATGTTTGATAACTATTAAACAGCTTTTGAATACTGAGGCTGTTCATGGGATGCCGGAGGAGTATGGAAGTGGTTATTTATTTTGAGGGAAACCATTTATGTTATGATAATTTGCGAAGGAACAGTACGCCAGAAATAGACTATACTGTTGTTGGAAACCTGACTGGCACTAAGGTTCACATCTGAGTAAAAGGAGAGAATGGCCAACAGTTAAGTATATACCACAAAAAAAAACTCTCCAAATCAGAATGATGAAAGAAGTCAATACAAAAATGATTTGGACAAGCCTGTTGTAGAGGCTCAGGAGAGAACAGATGAATGCTATGCTGAAGAAACAGAGAGATGGGAAGCTAAAAGTGCCCAAACATCATCCCTGCTATACCCATGCAGAAGACTAAACAGATATAGAAGCAAGACTCTAAGGCTGCAAACTGCCACTATCCCTAACAGAAGAAAAGTATTTTTGTGAGTTACTCATTATAGAGAATAAATCTGAATAAAGGGGATGGGATTCCATCCTACACTTGACATTGTATGACTAATTAAAGTAATGCTGACCTGGCTGATCCCCAGAGAAGTCATATCAATTTTAAGAAGGTCCAGTGGGAGTGGGAGGTCCAGTGGGAGTGGGAGGAAAAGAAACTAAGTAGAGCCAATGAGAATGTAGTAAGAGTAGAAGAGGAACCGAACAAAATGAATGGTCTCATGTCATATGCATATTTCATAGGTTCATAAGTAGGTACTAGGCTATCAGCCCTGGGGCCTATACAAGCCCAGCCAAAAAGGTACCCTGGCTTTTGCCACCCAAGAAAATTATTTTCCTGTGTCACTGTCGAGAAGAGCCACAGAGGTGATCCCAGGGGTGAATTTCCTATTTCCCATCCAATCATCAAGATTTAAAACAATTTATTGTCCAGTCCCTCTTATTCATAGGTTAGTATTAAGCTAACTGACCTTGCGAGCCATTGTAAGCCTAGCCAATTCTCCCTTGTGAGACTCAAACCCTGCACCTTGTGCTTGTAAGACAAACACCTTAACCATTAGGCCACCCTCCCAACCCTATTTAGAGCTACGAGAGGACTCTACAGGGTAACTTGTGAAAAATAATAGATTTTTTAATATTTTGTAGTCACCAAAGTCCCTTAGAACCCTTGTAATGAAGTTAACACATTGTCACATCTAGGATGGTCATCTGGGGATGGAAAATACTAAGGCTGGAGTTCTAGATACAAGGAATAAAGCATTTATGTGCAGCCTGTCCACATTGCCAGAGGACAGCATCAAATCCTCGGTTTAGGTACCCTTGAATATCTTTGCCTGTAACAGAAGTACAATTTAAGAGCATAGATGTGGGTATAGTGGGTCAACTTTTGAAGTGAAAAATGCAATTCCAGTACATATTGGTATTCAATGAATATGCATCAGAGTTTCCAGAAGCAGTGCTATTGTGGAGAGAGAAAGAGAATGCCAAGTCTGTAGCAACAGAAATGGTACTACCTTTGAGGGTAGAAAATTCCTGAGAAATCCTTATTGAGCAAAGGACTCCACAAATGTCTACAGCAATGCATGGACTTTGCCAGATCAGTTATTGTCTTTTCTGTCTGGCTCCAACCTGTGAGTTAGCAGATCTGACTCAAATTGAAGCAGGCCCCTTTAGAGACTTCAGTCTGAGAACTGTACCTCTTCTACCCAAAGTAGCTTCTTCTTCCCTTCTCTCCTCCCATCTCGTTTGTCACCTTAGAGAGTGCATCGTGGTCTGCAAGAGCCACTCAATATACCTTTTTATGTGGAATGTAGCCTTATTGTTAAATACACTTTACCCTATTTTTTTGGGTTTTAGATAATGTAGGTGTTTGTTTTAGATTTTTCTCTGTGTTAGTGTTTGTTTTGTCGTATGTTTCCACCTTTTGCCTTGCCTATGTAAGGAAACAAAAATGGCTGTTTTATTACTTTAACTTTTCAGTGACTGTGTATGTGGTTCTACATATTTAGGTAGTTGGGCTTCTACTGTTACTGGAGTTCATAGGTTCATACTAGGCTATCTGCCCTAGGGCATTTATAAGCCTAGCCAGAGTGTGTTTGGCTTTCGCCACCCATTTTAAATTAATTTTGCTATGCCCTTTTTCGAGGTTAGTATACTGTGCCTCTGTCTAACAGTGACACAGAAGTGATACCCGGGGTAAACCTACGATCTCCCATCCACTCATCAAGATTCCTCTTGAAGAGAGTCAATGAGGGACTCTGCCTAACCTGGACTGGGATTTTATTCCAGAGTGAAGGGAGCCTCTGGGTTATGAATCTGTCCCTCCAGCATGTCCAATTTATTTCAGTGCTGAGGTTCAAGTCTCTCGAGCGCGTAGCTCGATGGGATATGGATTTTCTGAGGTGCAGCATGTCCATTAATTCCAGGCTGGACATGGATTTATACGTCAGGCACAGATCGCCTCTGAGCAGGCGGTATGCCACTGAGTAGAGCTGGAGTTTCTTTAACCGGGCAGCATATGGCATCTGTTTGAGCCCTTTGATCCTCTTGGTGAGGTACTTTTGGGGTCTTTCCAGTTGCTGCAGGTGTCTGGTAAGGTACATCCCAAAAGGGGCATTGTACTCAATTACGGGCCTGATGAGGGATGAGTAAAGAGGCACGATGACCTCCCCTGATCTAGATGTGAATCCCTTCATGATTAGGTGGGCTATATAAAATGTTTTTCTAACCACTTTGGCCACATGGTTGTCGAATGAGAGATTGCTATCAACTTGGGTTCCCAGGTCCCTAATTACTTCTTCCGTACTTAATGGATTACCATCTATGTGGTAATTTGTGGGCACTTTGTTTTTGCCCAAGGGGATAACTATACACTTTTTGGTGTTTAGCTTGAGGTCATGGCTCTGGCACCAGTTGTCTGTTTCTATGAGGCCCTTTTGTAGGATGCTTGTGTCGGCTGGAGAGTCGATTATGGCACCCAGTTTGCAGTCATCTGCGAACCTGGTCAGCCACAGTCCTTCCGTGTTGGCATGCACCTCCGAGAAATATATACCGAACAAGAGATGTCCCAGGACTGAGCCTTGTGGGATGCCACTTGTAACTGGTTTGGAGTCTGACATGGCTCCAGCAATTCTAACCATGTGGGTTCTGTCCTTGAGCCAGTTTGAAACCCATCTAGTGACATAGGGGTTTATATTTAAGCTGGTGAGCTTATCTATAATGCCCGAGTGGGGTATTGTATCGAAGGCTTTTGCGAGGTCCAGGTAAGCTGTGTGGACCACCTTCCCCTCGTCAATGGCCTTGGTGACTGTTTCAAAGAAATCAACCAGGTTTAAGAGGCAGGATCTGCCCTTAACAAAGCCAAACTGGGTAGGATCCAGTGTCTGTAGGTTCCCAGTATCTTTATTTATGAGGTCCATGATGATCCTTTCCATAGCTTTGCAGACCAAGCTAGTCAGGCTTATGGGGCGATAGTTTCCAGGATCCGTTGAGGCACCACCTTTGTGGAGAGGGACCACTGTTGCTGTATGCCACTCTTTGGGTACATAACCTGTAGTAAAGGCTGAGATTGAACAGTAGTTTTATGTTTGCGTTTAGTTCTTCTTGGAGTTCATGTAGGATGCAGCCCAGGACACCGTCTGGTCCCACTGATGCTGTGTTTTTTGCTTTGGAGAGGGCGGCTCTTACCTGAGCATCTGAGATGTCAGGGGGGCAGCACTCTGCTGGGATAGATATTTGCCCTTTTGGTGGGGAAGGGGGGGGGGGAGTTTGCACTGAACCTGTCAGCTAGGAAATTGGCAATGTCTGTGGGTTCGGTGTATTTTTTGTCATTTTGGACTAATTCTGAGCATATCTGGGAATTCCCACCCAGGTTCCTAACATAACTAAAGAAAGCCTTGTGATTATCATTAGTGTCCTGTGCAATTTTTCTCTCGAAGCTGGCCTTAGACGATTTTATGAGTGCCCATAGTTTTTTGATAATACTGATCAGAGATGCCTTCCCTTTTTGGGATTTTGCTCCATCATGTAGTAGCTTCCTCCTTCTATTGTATAGTTTGTTTATGGCAGGGGTCCACCAGACAGGATGCCTGTCTTTGGAGGATTGGGTCTTGGTTTTGTTTGGGATTTCATGATCCAGGAGAATGCATTTATAAAGGATTCTGCAGTCTCGGCCGTATTTTCCACAGGCCCGGGGGCTTTGAAGGATTCCACCTCGGTTTTGAGGAGTGTGAAATTTGCTTTAGAGAAGTTTTTCACTGTGGTTTTCTGGGCAGGGGATGTGAATATCTAGTGAGATTAGTTTATGGTCCGATCTTACCAGTGAGGAATACACTTGTGGTCTGGAGCATAGAGTCCCCATGTTGGTGATGATCAGGTCCAATATGTTTTCCCCTCTTGTCGGAGTGGTAACAAGTTGTTCCATAGCATTTGAGTTTATAAATTCTAGGAACCTTTGGGCTAGGGTGTTGGAGCTAGAGTAATGCTCCCAGTCTATGTTTGGGTAGTTGAAGTCGCCCAATATAATGGTGTTTGGAGAGACCTTCATATTTTCCAGTGTTCTCAGGAAGGCCTAGGGGGTTCCAGGGTTTGGGAGGGTGGTCTGTAGCAGGCTATAAACTGGAAGGCAGTTTTACCCACTGTTAGTTGCACATGGATAGTCTCTGATGCTTTGTGCTGTGCCACCAACCTGGAGGTGTGGGTATCTTTGACGAATATTGATACTCCCCCTCCTTTTGTGGTTCGGTCCAAGTTTTGGGGCCGAAAAACATGTTATGAGGTATAACCTGGTAGTGCTGGGGTGTTCTCGGGAGCCTTGAACCAGGTTTCTGTTACTGCACAGATATCGATGTTCTCCATGCTAAGGAGAGTTTCGAGTGCGTGCATCTTGAGGTTTAGACTTCTGGCATTGAGTAGCATTACTCTTAGTTTCTTATCCCTTGTGATACCTATGGAGGTGGGTTTGTCTTTTGAGCCTTGCCTAAAAAAGGCACTATGGGGGTGGCAAGAGCCTTTGCCAATATCCGAAAGCCCAGGGGTGACAGGTGCAAGCCGTCCCTAGCGAAGCATCGTGGCTTGTCGTGCATGTCATCCCAGGTTGACAGGCATTGGATCCCCTTTGAATGACACCAATACTTAAGCCAATTGTTGAAATTGATCATCTTATCTTCATATTGTGGTATCATTCTTGGTGAGGGTAAGATGCTACTCAAGGTCAGGGTCATACCTGCCTGGGCTACATGCTCAGAGAGATCCTCTATGTCTCTTTTCATGTAGTCCAGGGTGGTACGTCTCAGGTCATTCACACCAGCATGGACAATGACTGAGTCATATTTGTACTTGCCTTGGAGTGACCCGAGTGCTTGTGTTATGTGGCAGATCCTAGCGCCCGACAGGCAGCTCACCGTGACCTTCTTGTTCAGCCTGGTGAGTGGAACGTCAGTGTGCCCGACGATAGAGTCACCTATTACAAGTGTATCAGTTGTGTTGTTTAGCCTTAAGGGCTGTGACTGTTCGGCACACTGGGTTTGTGAGCTATGTGCTGCACGTGTTTTGTTTTGGGGTAGCAGTTGCTTGGGTGTCTGCTTTGGAGGTCTCTGTTGCTTAGGCAGATTTTTATTTAGAGCCTCCGAGTATGTTTTTGTGTGTTTATGTGTTTGGTTTGCTGTCGTGGTAGGTCTATGTGAGACTGGAATTGTAGTGAGTGTGGTTTCCTTCTCTTCCTGACTGGTTACGCCAGTACGGAGTTGAGAGAGCTTAGCCTCCAGTTTGGCTATATGGTTGCATCTCTCACATGTGTTGGAATTTGTTGGGAGGAGGAGAGGGTTGTCTGTATACATGAGGCAGTTGTAACATTGACTCAAGATTCCCAGATTCACCAGCTGGACTGGAGAGGAGATTGACAACTGACCTTTGGACATGCTAGAATAGTATTGGGAATTCCTTTATAATTGAAAAAAGGGCCAATGGGGAACAAGGTACTCAAGGGGAGTTTGTGAGGGTGTAGTGCTTTTAATTTTTTAGTGCTGACTTATACAATTGCTTTAGTGAGCAAGTGCCAGGCTTTAGAGTAGGAATAGGGTGTTTATTATGAGAACTAGATCAGTTCTAAGGGAAAAAGTGAAGAGCAGACTTTGTGGAGCCGAGAATGGTTTAAACCCAATTAAGCGGCGTTGCCCGATGCTGCGCTATGCACAACATCATGCAAAGCTGGGCTAAAGCGGGTTTTAGGGGGGACCTGAAAGAGCTAGAAATTGGCCCAAAATGGCCAATAAACTACCAGATTCTTGTGCTGGGAACACTCCTCCAGGGATAGATAGGCTGCTCTAAGCTCTCCACTGCCACCGGTGAACAAAGAAGCCTCCCTTTATCCAAGAAGGGAAATGGGCAACACAGGAACTTTCCAAAAGTCCAGAATACAGCAAAGCCTGTATTTGGACTACTCTAGGTCAGAAAAGACGGGAATAAAGGATAATTTTTTTGTTTTTTTTTATCTTTTTTGCAACAAACAGGAGGAAAATGCAATAAATATGTAACACAGGCTAGCGCACTTGAGTGTGTAGCCTCAACAGGTAAATGCAATAAACAGGACAAACTTTAAAAGTGCAGGTGCAAAAACAACTTTAAACAGTTTAAAACAGTTCAAGAAACATTAGTTAGTTAGATCTGTATTTGTTGGTGCTGCCTTTTTTTTTTTTTTTGCTGTGGTGTACAGGGTTTAAGAAGTTTGTGTCTTATGTGTAGATCATGGTGTGTGTTGCACCTTTAAAGCCACTGTTGTTCATGGACACGTCTCAATAAGTACTGAGCATGTGCAAGCAGAGTGCCATTTTGTGTAAGCAGTCAGAATAAAAAGCATGTATGTGTGCTGCAGTCAGTCAGCTAGCTAGTTTGTTTCAAGTTTTATGTTCCAATCATCCATAGTGATGTTTGTGTGTAATAAACATCTTAAACGAACACCCAACCCTCATAGTCTTATTTGAATACACATGATGAGCGACATGGTGTCAGAATGAGATGTTAAGTCAAAACCATGAGGTGCACAGTCAGTAATGGAGGAATATACAGGAGTGGCTCAAATGACTCGCAAACAGGTCAGAAAATATTTCCAGGTACTTAAACTCGTCTAAATAATTTTTTACTCAAATACAAGGCGAAGCTTTCAAAATGCTCAAAAGTAATTACTGAACAAACAAAATGTCCGAAACTGCAACATATTGATAAAAGTACTCAAAATAATTACAAAAATATTTGAAACAATAGGCGAATCATAAAATGTTCAAAAAAGAGAAAACCATAATTTTTCGCAAAGTACTACTTTTTTCATATTAACTAAAGCTAATCTGAAGTGTGCAAAGTGTTGGCAGTGTGTGCAGTATTACAGCATACTGTTTTCAAAAAGTACAATTATTTCAAAGAGACTGTTGTGCAGTTAAGTATAATTACAAAGTACCTGGTGTGTGTTTGAAGCTTATTTGCCATGGCAGAAGGATTTCACAGACCTGGTCCACTTGTGTTTTGATAACAACATTGCTGAAAACTGGTGTTTGTGATAAAGACACACATACAAAAGCATTTACTCTGCTTAATTTAGTTGGTTCAGAAGCCATTGAGAGAGAACGTTCATTTGTGTATGCACCTGTTATTTATGCAGAGGAGGGGCAAGACCACCATACTTTCGTACAGGCTGAAACAAAGGAAGACCCTGTGTGCTTAAAATATAAATTTAGAGTGATGTGCAACCCTCGAATATTACAATGGAAAGGTACACATTTTACACAATAGATCAAAAGCCTGGTGAAACTTTGCAGCTTATATAACTTCAGAAACAAGGTAAACGTGCAGATTTAGTGATCTAAGAGATGAATTGATAAAAGACAGGCTTGTGAGTGATGTTAAAATGATTCAGTGAGAAGGATTTTGCTTTGAGACAGTGATTTGACTTTAAGCAAAGCCAGAGAGATTTGTTAGATATATGAACTTACAGAAAAACACACGAATATGCTTACGAATGAGAAGAGCATGCTTGCAGCTTCTTCCAGTATGAATGTTGATAGTATGCAGCACAAGGTTAAGAAATATAAACCGAGGGGCAGGGCCACACCTGGAGTCCCTCTAGCAAAACCTGTGGTTCCCACAATGAAACCCAGGGCCGCTTTAGTAAAACCCAGGGCTCGCACAGTAAAACCAAGGGGTGATTTATCAAAACCCATGGTAAACCTCAGTCAACTGTCATAATTGTGGGTGCAGTCATGAACCTAAATGAGAGAAGTGCTTAGGTTTTGGTCAGCAATGCCACAGATGTAAAAAGTGGAATCATTTCAGAAAGCTTTGTAAATCTAAAAATGAACATTCTTTATTAAGAGACGGTATTCAAAGAAGCAAGTTAATTAAACAGAAATCTTTGACTCTACTTTTTCTGTTGATGGTATCTCTGTGCCCGAGGAAAAGGTTAATGCAGTAGATTTGTTGGCAAAGAGCAACATATTTTGTACTGTTCTGATTAATGGGAGACATGTAGAGCTCAAACCAAAAAACAGTACAAGATGAAAAGCGAACTGAAACCACACCAAAACCAATGTAAAAGTTCGCTGGAGTGCCAAATAAGGGCCAGAGTCCAAATGGAGCCAAACAATTTTATTTTCACTTGACAAGCAATAAAAACAAAGGAAACAAGTTGCATAAACGCTGCCACTTCTTGATACGTTTTCATACACCTTCGTCAGATGCAATGCAATGCACTCGCTTGTCAAGTGAAAATAAAACTGTTTGGCTCCATTTGGACTTGGGCCCTTA
Organism: Protopterus annectens; assembly: GCF_019279795.1. Classification (NCBI taxonomy): domain Eukaryota; kingdom Metazoa; phylum Chordata; order Ceratodontiformes; family Protopteridae; genus Protopterus; species Protopterus annectens. Next base: position 1,821,048,445 of record NC_056732.1, read on the forward strand.
TTTGGCACTCCAGTGAACTTTTGCATTGGTTTTAGATATGTAGAGCTCAAAGTTGATACTGGTTCAAAGTGCAATGTTATGTCAGCAGAAATGTTTGCTAAAGTAAAAGCTGGTGAAAAATCTTGATTTGGCAAAGTGTATGAAGTCTGTTGCTTATAGTGGTGAAGAGATTCAAACCGAAGGCTCAGTAGTGCTTTCATGCTATTCTGCCAGAACAGCCATGAGCTGCTGTTTTATGTAGTCAAAAAGACAAGTGCAGTCATTGTCAGGCCTCAAAGATAGCTTAAAATAGGTCTGACTTCATTCAATAAAGAAATCCACCATGTCGGCATTTATAACAATGCAAGTTTCACATAGAATATTTTTTATGAATATGCTGACATTTTCAAAGACGAGCTTGGCAAACTCCCAGTTGTATATTCCATGAAGTTAGACCACAAGGTAAGCTCAGTTGCCAGACCAGCATGTAAAGTTCCATTAGCAATGAAGGACAAAGTAAAAGCAGAACTAGACATAATGGTGTATTTGGACTAATTTGCCCAGTAGAAGAACCAACTGAATAGTTATCCTCCATGGCAGTAGCTCATAAGAAAGCTCAGATGACGTTTGAACATGTATTGATCCAAGAGATTTGAACAAAACACTCAAAAATGACTTCATCACTTGATGCGAACAGTTGAAGAAGTCACTGCTCTGATGCCACATGCCACTGTTTTTTCTGTCTTAGATGTGAAAAGTTCATTTTGGCAAATTTTGCTCGATTGAAAATCTTCCTTGCTAGCTATTTTCAGTACACCATTTGGAAGGTACAGATTTTTGGGAATGCCATTTGGAATAAATTCTGCCAGTTACGTCTTCCAACGTGCGACGGAACAATTTTTTTCTGGCTACCCATGTGCTATTATAGTAGATGATATTCTTGTCAGAGGCAATGATGAAATCGAACATGATAAAAACCTCAGTAAAGTTCTAGATCATGCTTGTGAGAGGAATCTTACACTGAATAATCAGAAATGCAAATTCAGGCTACAAGAAGTTACTTATGTGGGTCATTTGTTTACTAGTTCAGGCTTATGACCAGATCCGTCCAAGCAAGATACAATTCTTGAGATGCCACCTCCATACAATGCCACCTCTACATTTTCTTGGCATGGTCAACTATTAAGGCAAGTTCATTCCTGATTTAAGTGAGCTTTCAGCATCACTACAAGAGCTGACATGCAAAAAATGTGACCTGGTCCTGGGTATACCACCACCAAAGAGCATTCGATGTCCTGAAACAGAAAATTGTCAGTGCACCCACTTTGAGATATTATCATGTTCACAAACCTGTAACTCTTTCCTGTGATGCTTCAAAATATGGTCTTGGTGCAGACATTCTTCAAGAGGGCAGACCAGTACCATATGCATCTGGAACTCTAACCCAAACTGAGATGCAGTATGCACAAACTGAAAAAGTGCTGCTGGCAATAGTGTTTGCATGTTCAAAGTTAAATGATTATATTTATGGTCGACTTATCCAGATCGAGACTGACCATCAACCTCTGGTTACTATTTTGAGAAATCAATGCATTCAGCTCCAGACAGTTTGCAATGCACAATGTTAAAATTGCAAAAGTACAATTTCAGTGCTGTCTGCACAAAAGGCAGACTTCTTTATTGTACTGATCCTTTATCCAGATCACCCAGACAAACCACAGCCTGTTATAACAATGAGAAAGCTAATTTTGAAGGCAATGAAATCAGAACGTTTTCTTCCACACATCTTGATGAGCTCAGAACTCACACAGTTTTAGATCCAGTTCTCCAATAGCTGAACCATTCTATCAGTCAAGGATGGCCTGCAAGACAGTGTTGTTTACCACTAGACACACAGCAGTATTCTCCTTATAGATACAACATTTTAATGAAAGATGGTATCATCATGAAAGGTCCAAAAGTGTAATTCCAAAATCCTTGCAACGAGTATATTAAAATCTTGCATCGAGGTCACCCGGGAACTGATTCTACCAAAATAAGTGCAAGAGAGTTAGCATTTTGGCCTTCTATGTCAAAAGATATTGAAAAGGAAATCTCAGCTTGTTCTATCTGTAATAGAACTAAACCACATCAACAAAAAGAACCACTTCAGCTAAACCAGATTCCTGAACTTCCTTGGTAGACAATAGCCATAGATACTTTCAAATGGACTGGTCAGCATTATTTGGTATTAGCAGACTCTTATTCAAATTGGTTCAAGATTGACTTACTTCCTAACCTAACTTTCAGTACTGTCATCATGAAATTCAAGAGATTTTTCTGTCCATGGTAGTCCGCACAAAGTCATTTCTGATGACGGCACATAGTTTACAAGTCAGCAGTTCAAGAGATTTGCTGAGACATGGGACTTTGTTCATGTTACTAGTAGTCCTGAGTATCCACAATCTAATGGATTGGCTGAATGTGCAGTAAAAAGTGGGAAACAGTTCTTGGAGGAATCCAAACGAAACAAAATAGATATTTTTCTCAATTTGCTTAACTTCCAAAGCATTTCTTGAAACAATCTTCTTGGTTCACCTACTCAGACACTTATGTTGAGACAAAACAGAACTACACGACCGTTCAGTAAGAATTTGTTGATTCCAAGTCCTAAAACAATAAAGCAGTAAAAGCCCAACTCGTGGAAAAGCATTTGTCACAAAAATTCCATTATGACAAATCCAGCAAACCTCTCAAACCATTAAAAGAAGAGAGATAGTGAGGATGTAGACAGCAAAAGGTTTTGATTGAGTAGGACTTGTGAAACATCTATGTGTGTAACCGAGCTCATACATCACTGAGTCACAAGGAATGGAATTTAGACAGAATCAGAAACATTTATTGCTGGTGTCCAAGCCAGTCTGTAATGGAGATGCTAATTCTCAGAGTATGCTATCGAACGTTCCTGTTCCAGAGAACAATTCATCTTCTGTTCCTGAAAGTATTCCTGAAGTTCCCAATGAAGAGCATTCTCCAGTAACTGTCCTTGTTACTAAACCAAAGAAAAACAAGCTTCAAAGCAGGATCTGACCAACGTAATCCACAGAGTAAACGACTGCCAAGTGGGTAGTTGCAAGAAAGTTTATTGATATAAAACAAGCTTTCCGGCTAGATACGAAGCTTTTCAAGTTAAAATGAATTCACACATTGGAAACAGTGCCATTTTATATATCTTTCCGTATCACATGGTTAGCTAGTTAGCTGTTAGTCTTAAGTCAATTAACAATTAGTGAGGAGTGCTACTTTAGTGAAGCAACACTCATAATTTAAAAAGGAGAAATGCTCATATGTTTAAAAAGAAATACCCATATTACAAAGCGTTGCACATCTGAAACATAAAATACACTGTTTAAAAATGTACGTGCTAATGCTCATATATTAACTCTAGTAGCAAGTGTGTGTACATATAAAACCTGTTAAATGAACTGCATTATCAGTTATGTTAAAAACTGTATTCCTGTTCATAATTTTTGTGTTAAATATATTTGGTGAATGTTAAAACAATTTTAAAAATAGTAGAAATAGAAAACATACATCTGTAGAGAAAAAATTGTTGAAAAAAGTAAACAAGCATAAAGTTTACTGTAGTTAAAAAGTCATGTTGCAGCAGACACCTACAACAGTGAATGATCTTACTGTGAAGGGTGTGTCTACTTACAAACCTACAAGCGAGCTCTTCTGATTTTGAGAACACTGCTGATGTTAACACTCTCATTTAAACCTGGGGCTCTGCTTGCTTCTAACCTGAGTTGCCAGAAAAGTTCTCTATATTCTAGACTTGTTTCCCAGTCGCCACCCCTAGCATTGGGAAATACTTGTTCCAATACCAAGAACTTAAATTTGAAATTCTTGCAAACCAAGGAATGCTTATATAAAGCATTTGATTCCTTTCACTACATGATGAATTGAAACATATTATACCACCACACCCAAAGTTTATTAGAAAGTTTATTATACAACCACACCCAAAGTTTATTAGAAAGAGGGATACCAACCTCAAAGAAATTTTTGAAGGGAACAACCATACCAGAACGAACACTCAATTGCCCAAAGCAGGCACCTTTAAATGTGGTGCCTGCAAACAATGTAACACTATTTTTGACACCCCTAGTATTTACATTGTTTCTAGGAACTTTCTTTGTCTCCTTAAGTTTTTACAAACTGTGGCAGCAAAGGAGTGGTATACTTAGGGTTTCTGTACCACCTGCACTAGTTTCTATATTGGCAAAACAGAAAGGCCTTTTAGAAGAAGAATTTATGAGCATTTACATGACATTTCTAAACAAAAGGAATCAAATGCTTTATATAAGCATTCCTTGGTTTGCAAGAATTTCAAATTTAAGTTCTTGGTATTGGAATAAGTACTTCCCAATGCTAGGGGTGGCGACTGGGAAACAAGTCTAGAATATAGAGAACTTTTCTGGCAACTCAGGTTAGAAGCAAGTAGAGCCCCAGGTTTAAATGAGAGTGTTAACATCAGCAGTGTTCTCAAAATCAGAAGAGCTTGTAGGTTTGTAAGTAGACACACCCTTTACAGTAAGATCATTCACTGTTGTAGGTGTCTGCTGCAACATGACTTTTTAACTACAGTAAACTTTATGCTTGTTTACTTTTTTCAACAATTTTTTCTCTACAGATGTATGTTTTCTATTTCTACTATTTTGAAAATTGTTTTAACATTCACCAAATATATTTAACACAAAAATTATGAACAACAGGAATACAGTCTTTAACATAACTGATAATGCAGTTCATTTAACAGGTTTTATATGTACACACACTTGCTACTAGAGTTAATATATGAGCATTAGCACGTACATTTTTAAACAGTGTATTTTATGTTTCAAATGTGCAACGCTTTGTAATATGGGTATTTCTTTTTAAACATATGAGCATTTCTCCTTTTTAAATTATGAGTGTTGCTTCACTAAAGTAGCACTCCTCACTAATTGTTAATTGACTTAAGACTAACAGCTAACTGGCTGACCATGTGATAGTGCCATTTTATATATCTTTCCCTGTTTCCAATGTTTGAATTCATTTTTAACTTGAAAAAGCTCGGTATCTAGCTGAGCGAAAGCGCTTGTTTTATATCAATAAACTTTCTTGCAACTACCCACTTGGCACTCGTTTACTCTGTGGATTACGTTGGTCAGATCCTCCTTTGAAGCTTGTTTTTCTTTGGTTTGGTGATACTGTTGCTATTTATTTCTTGTCCTTGTTACTAAACACTGTACTGATTATTATATAACAAAGTCAAGTCATATCTCAAGACCTAATCCTAGATACATGGCAACCTGGACATAATTGTTGTTTGTGTTTATATAATTTGCATGCATTATCTGATTGATAATTTTGTCATGCAGATGAAAAATGACAAAGAGGATCATAGTGTGCGCTGTACCTTTAAAGGCACTGTAGTTCATGGGCACGTGCATACAAGTGCTGAGCATGTGCAAGCAGAGTGCCATTTTGTGTAAGCAGTCAGAGTGAAAGCATGTAGGTGTGTAGAATTCAATCAGTTAGCTAGTATAAGTTTTATGTTGCAGTCATCCATCTGGATGTATGTGTGTGTAATAAACATCTCAAAATGAACACCCAAGCCTAATCATCTTATTTGAATACACAAAACAAGTGACATTACAGGTACAAGCTGCCCACACAAGATGCCCAGGATTGCTGCAATTCTTTGGACACTGCCCACCTTGAATCCAGTCATTCAGATTGTGCTACATTTGGGACCCGAGCTCGCAATAAGCATCAGGCCAAGTTGGTTCCTAAATTGATGCTTCCTCTATCGGCAGCTTCTTTTTCTTCCCCTTCTCTCAGTAAGAGGTATGAGAAGAGGGATGGAGAGCAATCCTGGAACAAGGACCTGAAGTCTTGATCCAAGGCTCAGGGGGACCACAAACAGTCCACCTCACTGGCCAAAGATCAGATGGAGCTAAAGGTTCAACAAACTTTGACACCTCTGACTCAAATTCCAATAGGTCCAAATCAGCATATTCTGTCTCAAATCACCTAGACTGCAACTGTCGGAGATGCCCATGTCTAGTATTCTCAGTCTCTTCTTAGCTAAGGACTCTTCTGCTTCAGTGGGTAAGTTACATAACATATTTTTTTGCCAGTTACCCCATCAAAATTCACCCCAGAATCTTTCCCTCCCAGCCTTAGATACAAGCTTACTTGGTTTAGATCCTACCTCCAGAAGGAGATCTTCCAAACCTCAATCGGTGGCATCTTACCCCTGGGTCCAACAGATTCATCCTAGAATCTTCCCCCTCCCAGCCCTGGATCCAGGACTCTCTGGTTTAGATCCTACCTTCAAAGAGGAGGTTTCCCAAACCACCACGGGTGGCATCTTCCACGTGGTCCACCAGGCCAGGTCAGGTCAGTTGGGAGCATGAAGCCATTGGACTTGGACCATCTGATGCAATCCTTTTTGCAGACTCAGATTCAACAAAATATCCTTCCACCCTCCTTAGCTCCACTTCCTGAGGTGTTGGCTCTGAACATTTTTTTCCCTCTCCAGTCCTTTGTGCTCTGGGTTTACAGGTCTCGGCTGTATTGCAATCCCCCTGTTAGTTTCAACTCCCTGGCCACTTCAGGCACCAGTACTGTGGCACTGTCCATGATTGCTGTTAGGGGAAGAGTTTGGGGTCTTGGTCAACCCTCTGGATTTCAGAAACATTCCTGTCCCTGGGAGCTTCAGCACTCGACAGTTTGGGCAATATCTCTGCATCAGAGCCATTTTGTTTGGCACCAGATACTATTGTTTCATTCAGGTCCTCAAATCTGAGGAGTGCCAAGACTGGTCATCTGGTTTTGGCCTTGGCTTTTGACTCTGTAGAAAGGCTGTTCTTCGTGGAATGGGAATGTCAACAGTGACTTTGGATTCGACCCCTTGCCCACTTCTGGGCTTGATGCATGCATTCAGGGCCCTCTGTTTCTTCTGGGTCTCCTCTTCTAGAATCTCCAGTCAGGGGGACATAGTAACAGTAAATCTAACAAGATGCACATAGATTCCCCATGATGAATCCCTCACCTAATACACTGAACCCAATGAAGAGCATGTCTCCCAAATCCCCCTGTGATGACACGTCATCTGGATATCTTATGGAATTGTTGAAACAGCATGGGAGACAGACCTCGGAAGCCCCTTCCCCCGAGAATTTGGTGTTTCTGGAGGCCTTTGTCCTGGACCCATCTATGTGCTGGGTAGTCCCTTCTCTAAATTACCTTATTGATCTGGGGTCTTGGAGTGCTTGGAGAGAACCTCAAAACAAATCAGAATTTTATCTCAACTATGGACAGACCCCAATAGAGTAAGGGTCAACAGTTGATGCTATTATGGTAGCAGCAGCCACAAAAAAGGATAACAGAAGAAAGTTTGTTGGTCCATCTGCCCAACGGGGAGTCTTGGGGTCTGGACCAATTGCGAAAGTACACATACAGTTTAGCAACCTTAATGTTGTGTGCACTGAACTACCTTGCTCATTTGACAAGACTTCAATGAGACCTAGTGACCAAAGTGCTGAAAATAGTGTAGACCAAGAGGCTCAAAAGTCTCTAGAGGCTCAGATGTCAATGATGCAGTCCATCAAGAATCTGTCTATGCAGCTGTTGTCCAATGTAGTCAATGGCCCCAGCACTGCCATGCTCAGATATGCCTGAATGTAATTGTGCAGTTTTGCAAACAGCTTTAACATGTCCTTCATCAGTGCTTCATTCAACAGTTCTCTTTATGGCCCAAAGGTCAAGATGATGTTAGTCTTTCCATCCTGCTCACTCCTGGCTATCTATCACAGAGTATGTACTGCTACCCCCAACTGATCCTACTCCAGGAATCAGAACAGGGGAAAGCATTTCATTTTCTTGTAAATCACAGCAGCCTTTCAAGGATACTCATGGAAGGCCACCACCTCAGATGGATGGGTGTTGGCAGCCATGTCCAGTTGGGGGGGTGGCATAATGGCCAAGATGTTTACCTAACAAACACAAGGTACAGTGTTGGATTCTCACCATTGAAAAGAAACTGGCTAGGCTTAAATGGCCTGCAAAGGTAGCTAGCCTAGTACTTCTCTATGAAACTATGAATCTAAACAATCCCTTTTTAATATATTCCAAAGGATGCCCAGAAATATCTTGCAGACATACCAGCCCATCACAGAAGGGATGCAGCAGTCAAAATCCAAAAGGTGCCAGCCAACTGAGCCATCCAAGAGGTCCAACCAGACCAGCAAGGCCCCTGGGTCTATTGCAGATTCTTTTTTGGTTTCAAAGAAAAACAAACAAAGACCTTAGACCAATTTTGGATATCATCAAACTGAAATGCTTTGGATAACAGACCAAGTTCTGGATGGCCACAGTGCAGTCCATTCCACCTCTCCTGAAGATGGACAGCTGGAAGTGCTTTATAGATCTCAAAGACACCTACCATCACTACGATCTCAAAGATGCCTACCATCACATAAAGGTAGCGAGACTTTCTAGGAGATTTCTGAGCTTTCAGCTGTCACCAATCATTACCAGTTCCAAGCTCTGCTGGTCCCACCACAGCTCCCTGGGTGTTCACCAAATGCATGGTGGTACTGCAGCCTGGCCCAGACTGCAGGGATTCCAGATGTTTCTGAATTTGGAGGAGTTGTTCCTCACTGCTTTATTGAAAGCATTTCTTATCAAGGCTCGAGACTCCTTACTACAGTTTTGTGTAGATCTTTAGGCATTACCAGCGAATCAATAAAAGCCCAGCTTGGAAGCAGCACAAGTGTTGGAATTTACAGGCTGCCATTCGGATGTGGTCTCTCACAGAGCCAGTCTCTTCATACCTAGAATACCTTTCCCTCACCTGCAGGCTTCCAACATTTTTCAGGTTCCCAAACCTCTGACTTATGTGGTTCTAGGGCTCCTTGGCATACAGCAATGTCTTTCTTTCCATCTGTCTCGTTATTTCATATGAGGTCATTGCAGTGGACTGTATCAGGTCAGTGGTCTTATCTCACAAATCCTATGGATTTTCCAATTTACCTGATGATCATTTGCCACCTTCACCTTCAGTGGTGGTTAGACTCACTGCTAGTCAGTACAAGATGACCTTTCATTCTTCCATATCCCCATGCCACAGTCACTACATACGCTTTCCTTCTGTGGTGGGGGGAGACATTTGGAACAGAAAATGGTCAAGGGACCTGGTTGAGCTTTGAAGTCAAACTTCACATCAGCAACTCTGAAATGAGAGCGGTCCTCCTAGCACAGCAGGCCTTCTCCCTAAGGGCATGACAGCCACTCAGGCACCATGTGTTTGGTTTGATACCTGAACAAACAAGGGGAACACTCTCCAACCCCCATCTTGAGAGGCCATGAAGGCTTGGCAATGGGCAATGGCCTCTCAATGGTTTCCAAATGCAAGGCACATCCCATGGAAATCCAGCATGCTAGGGGAGAGTTTGTGCACGAACGTTCTGCAGCCTCATGAATTGTCCTTGAACCCAAAGGTAGCAGTTCATATTTTTAGCTGCTGGGGCACCCTCTGCTACAATCATTTTGTCACTCCATCCAACATGAATTGCAGCAGTTCTCTTTCCCCTGATCCCTCCTGAGGGCAGTCACCCAGGGATGCTTTCCTGTAATCTTGGCCCTTGGATCTCCTGTACATCTACCCTCAAATGCCCTTAATAATCAATTTTCTTCAGAAGGCAGCCCACTGCAGAGCCTCACTGGCTCAATTTTGGCTTCAATAAGTGTGTTTTCTCTTTCTCTTGCCTCACCTACACTATTCTTCGTGTGTGCTGAATCCGCTCCCGGATCTGATCTCCCATCCAGCAGGGATGATTCTACTCATTCTCTATTCCCTGAATTTAATGCATGTTTTCTCCAATTCCAGTGATGGACAGGAATCCCAAGCTTCCTGACAGAGTGATTCATATTCTTTCTTCCCAAAAGCCCTCCCACTAGGAAATGATATGTTAGTAAGTGGAAATGTTTCTCCATTCAGACCTCTTCCAAAGGCCTAGATCCTTTAGATGATATCACAGACTTTTGACTGGTCTTTTTCATTCTGGTTTGAGATATTCTACCACCAAGGTGCAACTGTCTGCCATTTTTGATGGACCTTCTTTTGAACCTTCAGCTATAGTATCTCTATAGATCCTTTTCCTTGTGGCTGCTACATCTACCAGAAGGGTATCTGAGCTGCAAGCACCATCTTCTGTTGTTTCTTACTTAACTTTTATAGGGCCAAGTTCACTCTGGAGTCTACTTTGAACTAGCCGATTCACTTAGCAGTCATTCCACAATTCAATAAAAAGGAAGAGTATTTGCTTCATTGTTCAGCTGTCCATAGACAACTCAGATTTTATTTCAATACAACTAAAAGTAGAAAATCTGACCAATTGTTTCTATCCTTTTTAAGATGAGACTCAGAAGCTTGTGTGCAAAATGACCCTATCCAAATGGCTCTCCAACTACATTTTTTTTGTGATTCCTTGACAGGAATATCCTTACTTACAAAGCCAAGATGTCATTCACCTAAAGCAGTGGCTACTTCGACTGCCTTTTTCTCACAGGCTTCACTGATGATACATATGCTGCAGACACCTAATCTAGAGCTCATACCTTTGTCTCCCATTACAAACAGGATGTTCAGTCTGGGTCAAGAGCTTCATTTGGTTCCACCATTTTGTGGAAATGTTCTCTCCTAAGGACTCTCAGGGGTTATTTCTGGCTGGATACTCTCCCCCCACAGGTTGAAACCTGATGGAAAAGACAACATCGCATATGAAAGTTATGTACTTAACAGAATGATATATCTGTGTTCTCTTTTTCCGACCAATTCAACCTCCTCTCCTTCCATTCCCCCTTATAAATTGTCACAGTGGTTAGCCGAGTGCTCCTTATTGGTCTGGGAGCCGGGTTATATGAGCCACCCTGTAAGGGTCCTTTTCTGTTGCCCTTGTTCCTGTTTTCTTCTCGTTAACATGTTATACAGACTGGACAATTTGTCAGACAGCATGGTATTGGATAAACTTGATCTGAAAAGAGAAGGGGAGACCAGGGTACTATTGTTAGAGGAGGCAGAGCTCTCAGCTGCAGGACTCTAAAATGGCCGGATTCAGATCAGAGTCAAATCTGATAACACATTGGTTGAACTGGATCGGGGAAGACAACATAGAGATATAATTACGGCAAGTACATAACTCATTTCTTTTAACATGAAGAGTTAAGAATATCTGTGCACCATCACCAAACAGGCTACTTCAGCATTTTAACAAAACTTTAAAGTTTATTGCTTGGCTGCAAAGTGGTTTGCCACTATTTCACAGTCAAAAGACTGAATAAATAGATACAAACAAATGGCTTAAGATCAGTGTCGTTTGTTACACTTTTGAGAAGGGAACAGAAATGTGACAACAGCATCTCCGAACCGCTTTGCATTTTCCTTACATATAACAGTATTTTCATAATTATAAAAGTAAATATAACCTGAGATAATGACAAAGGCTCTACAATTCCCTTACCTACAGAAATCATAGTCTCGTAGTTCTGTATCATCACTTCCTTGTGCAGCTCTTTCTCCTGGTCACTCAGTAGGTCCCACTCCTCTCTTGAAAATCCAACTGCAACATCTTCAAATCCTTCTGGCACCTGAAAACAAAGAATTGGTTTGCTTGTTATTTGCTGCACTATACGGACGGTTAAATTTGAAATGTTTAATGTAAAGATTTGAATATCTGATTTGTATGCTATACTGTACAAAGGCAATGCACACAGCATGTATATAGCAATTTTATTTGGTGAAGAAACAATTCTGATCTAGTACAAAAGTTAAAACTGTAGTACATTCAATAAAAACAGTTTCAAGAAAAGTTAACAGTATTTTGAAGAACTTCAACACTATCAATTGTGCTAGCATGTCTGGTTGAAGCTTTTGTACATGATTTCAGATTAACCTGTGTATTATATGCCATCATGACTTACTTTGATAGTAAGTTCTTACATGTTGATTTATAACCTGTTTGTACAGAATGTTTTAAAGACTTGAGGAGTGTTCCTTTACATTTCTAACTGCGTAAATTTCTGAAGAAGATTCTAACTGTAGTATGTCTGAGAATTAGCTGATCTGCAGATGATGTCATCAGAATGTTGACAGTTGCTATGTGTTACTGTCAGAGGCTGAAAGACAGGAAGGAACTTAAAGAGCTCTTGGTTGATTTTCAAAATATGAATTTAAAATTAGAACTGGAACAGTTGTGACAGTTAAGTTAGTCTATCAAAGCTGCTGAAGACAGTTGAAGTCAGTTACAGTTATAGTTGTTGTCAGTTATCAGTCAGCTGCCAGTTGTTCACAGTTGTACTGTACAGTGAATACCCAGAAGGACTCACCAAGAACTGTAAGTCTGCCTTTGCTCTGTTGCAATAAGTTTAGCTCAGGAGCAGTGTTCTTTAGTCAGATAGGAAAATTATAACTAATCAGAGTTTTTCTAAATGTTGAATTTCTATCCTTCAGTACTGATTTCATTTTCCTGGTGATTGAACTCCGTTTGTCTATTGGAAATTACTGTTTTATATTTTTATCATTATTAAATATTTTATTAACTTACATTGTGGCTGGTCAATCAGCGTTTTCTTTAATGATTTGAGAGTGCTTATATCTGCTTTGATAACTTCCTGGGCCACTCTGAAAGCCTGGCTGCTTTTGGTTATTTGCTATCATTTGTTTTAATATTTGATTTTCATAATTGGACACCCCTTTAAAAGGGCATGAAGGCTATCGTACTGGTGGCAGCGTTTTACTGTATTAATTTGGGGAAAGGGCACAGCTGGAAATCTGTCAGGCTTCCCCTGAAAGTGTTTGGATGTTTGAGAGGTTTGGATGTTTGAGATTTAATTTATTTAAGTGTGAGTGTGTCAGAGGTCTTAAACTGGGACATACTACTCTGACGTGTGTGATAAGGAGTTACATTAAGGGTGGAGAGGTATACAGTCCAGTCCCAGATTATAGAGCATGCTCCTGTTGTGTTCTTAAGGGAAAACTGTGAAATATTACTCCTGTTTAAGTGATGGTCTCCTATTGGAGTCAGTAGTGAGGATTGAAGCTCATAAGTTACTGACCCAGGATAGTAAAGGACATCACATTGTTGGCAGTCTGGTGGGGTATCAGACATCACATTATTTGGTGGCATCTGTGTGGGATTTTTAATTGGACTTAGTAGCCTGTGGGTAGTTGTCATTTAGGTGTGCACTCTCGACAGCCACAAAGTAAACATACAGAATCTTAATTCACCATAGTTTTATTTATTTTTAGTTAGTTAGTCAGGGATAGCAGGCAAAGATGTCAGCAGAAGACTATTGTAAGCTGACAAAAAGAACCAGTTGGCCAAGAAGTGTGAAAGCTAGAGGAGTGCTGCATGCCAAGCCGATTAAGGAAGCAATGATTTCAGCATTAGTTGCAATTTCAGCTCAGGCCAGCCATTCGGAGGATATCTGTTTTGGTATTGGGGTTGGGGATGTGCAGCCTGCCAGGACAGGACAGTCCACCTTTTCATTGGAGGAATTGAAAATCTATCTGGAGTTAGAGACACTGCACCTACAGGCTGAGGAGAAGCAGTGTCAATATGATCTGGAGGCCAAATGACTAGAAGCTGAAGACAGACTGCACTTGGAGGCCAAATGACTGGAAGCTGAAGAGAGACTGCACTTGGAGGCCAAATGACTGGAAGCTGAAGAAGGGGAGAAGCAGTGCCAATATGAACTGGAGGCCGAGGAGAAGCCACGTCAATATGAACTGGAGGCCAAATATTTTGAAATGGAATTAGCAGAGAGCCTGAGACATTTAGAGGTCCAGGAAAACAAGAGACACTGCCAGTATAAAGTGGAGCTTCTTACCCTTCTAGAGGGTCATGGAGGTAATAGGGAAGGGAATAACCACACCCCAGAACCTGTAAAGGTCAGTAAACTTTTTCCTCAATACAAGGATGGGGATAATTTTGATAGTTGTATTCATATATTTGAGAGGGTATGTAGACAGCATGATGTTGACAGTGAACTCCGATTTCAGCTCCTAACTTCCTCACTCCATGGAAAAGCTGTTCAGGCCATGTCAAAACTGTGTGATGTAGATTGCATGATGTTGACCGTGAACTCCGATTTCAGCTCCTAACTTCCTCACTCCATGGAAAAGCTGTTCAGGCCATGTCAAAACCGTGTGATGTAGATTGTTTGAATTATGCTAAAGTTAAAAACTGCCTTCTTGACTGTTTTTAACTAACACCTGTAGCGTATAGAAAAAAAGTTTTGTGAACATAGACGCAAGGTAGGTGAAAGTATACATGATTATATTGCTGATTTAAGTACTTTTTAAAAATGGGTGAGTGGGTGTCAGGGCACCACTTTTGAGGTCCTAGCAGACCTTTTGGTGAGGGAACAAGCCCTTGGTACTTTGCGAGAGGTAGAGGGACTGGAGGGATAGGTTCCTGACCCAGAGACTCCCCAGACTCTGGAATAGACTGCCCATACATGCCAAACAGAGCGCCTCTTTGGCCCTCTTCAAAAGGAACCTTGATGATTGGATGGGAGATAGGAAATTCCTATCAGTCTCTCTACTAGACAGGGGTCCAGGGAAATAAATACTGTGGGAAGAAATAGTCAGGGAATTGCTATGGCTAGGCTTGTATAGGCCCTAGGGCTGATAGCCTAGTACCAACCTATGAACCTATGAGAATCTGGTTAGCAGACAGAGTGTAACTCTGTGGAGGAGTTAGGGAGAAAAGGGGATCTCTACTTAGCAAGCAGAGCACCAATGCTTAAGAAAGGGATACCCAATGCTTTACACTGACATAGGGGAACCCATGGGGGAGGCAGTCTAAACCATTCCAACAGAGTACACCAGAAACAGGGGAAACTACTAGTCCAAGTACACGGTCAGGGATTAGATGTTTCAAATGTAACCAGAGGGGCCACACAGCAGTCAAATGAACAAGGAAAATTATAACTAATCAGAGTTTTTCTAAATGTTGGATTTCTATCCCTCAGTATTGATTTCTAAATTTGGATTTCTATCCTTCAGTATTGATTTAATTTTATTCATGAGTGAACTCTGCTTACTGGAAATTGCTGTTTTATATTTTTGGTCATTATTACATATTTTTATTAACTTACATTGTGACTGGTCAATCAGTGTGAATTGAGAGCGATTATATCTGCTTTGATAAACTTCTCGGGCCACTCTGAAAGCATGGCTGCTTTAGGTTATTTGCTATCATTTGTTTTAATATCTAATGTTCATAATTGGACACCCCTTTA
Source organism: Protopterus annectens (assembly GCF_019279795.1). Lineage (NCBI taxonomy): Eukaryota > Metazoa > Chordata > Ceratodontiformes > Protopteridae > Protopterus > Protopterus annectens. The sequence goes on from NC_056732.1 coordinate 1,821,063,763, forward strand.
AAAGGGCATGAAGGCTCTCTGATTGCTGACAGCATGTTACCATATTATTTTGGGGAAGAGGCACAGCTGGAAATCTGTGTCAGGTTTTCCCAGAAGTGAGAGTGTATCAGAATTCTTCAGCTAGGTCACACTGCTCTGGAGAGTGTAATAAGGAGTTACATTAAGGGTGGACAGAAGTATACAGTCCAGTCCCCAGCCTATACAGCATGTTCCTGTTGTGCTCTTAGGGGAAAATTGTGAAATATCACTCCTGTTGAAAGTCTCACATTGGAGTCAGTAGTGAGGATTGAAGCTCCTTAGTTACTGACCCAGGATAATAAGGGATGTCACATTACTGTTGGCAGTCCAGTGTTGTATTACCTGGGCATCACAAGTATAATGAAATGTTTCACTGAAACAGTGTAAAGGCAGTAGCACAGATATTAGAATAATGATGATTCAATAATACTGTTTAAAAATTAGATTAATAGGGTGTATGCTAATAGCCTATTTGCTGTAAAATTCAAGATTAATACATTTTATTTATTAATTTATTTATTTTGATATTTGTTAATCAGGCATGTCCAACTGAGTTAAAGCCCATTTTTAGTGGAGGCCAGGGGGGAAAAGCCCCACATAAATAATAAATTACAAATACAGTGACAGTGATACTTACAGCAAAGATTAACAATTACATAAGATTTTTAAATAGGTAGAATACAATAATTAATGTTGTGTCAGTGGTGCAACAGGTAGCACACTTGCTTCTGATGCAAAAGGCTGTGGGTTCTGTTCCCACATCAGGTATATTGACTGGACACTACAGTGCTTTTTCCCCACTGTACTATCCCCTTATCAGATTAATCTCAAGTCATTCTTTTGGGAAAACTTGGCTATGCTTAGAAAGGCCTCTTGGATCATTAGCCTAGTAACAATCTATAAATCTATGAATTTTTAATATGTGAGATAATCACTGGCCTACTTTGTCTAAATTGTTATATATTTATATACACATTATTAAATGTATTAAACTGAATGTTTTAGTGTTTACAAGGTGCTGCATTAATGAGACTAAATCTCTACAAATGCTATCAGAATTAGATTTTTCACAGGTTCACAGTTAATTACTAGGCTAGCTGCCATTGTGTGCCATTTTAAGTCTAGCCAATTTCAAAGGTGAAAATTAAAGCCTGTGTCTGTAAGGTAAACACCTTAACCATTATATCAACTCCTAACCTCCAAAGAAAGTGCTCTATCTTGTGCTGTAAGCACTTATACCTAGGTAAGTACTAGGCTAGATGCCCTATTCTTGCAAATTTTCCTGCCCTATTCTTGCAAATTTTCCTTCTAAGGTGAGAATCAAACCCTGCACCTTGTGTCTGTGAGGTAAACACCTTAACCATTAGCCTATACTGTGAAACATTCGCACTTTTATTCCTTAGTTAGAGAGGCCTTTAAGTTATGAGACAACTTATGAGAGATGACTATACTTACTCAATTTGGAGGTTAGCATCTCAAGTATAGCGTATGTTCATAAGCAGCTCACCACAGGCTAGCATCCCACATACATCTGTAAGCGGCACACCACAGGCTAGCATCCCACATACCATGTACATCACTAAGCTGCTAACCACAGGCTAGCATCCCACATACATCACTAAACAGCTTACCACAGCCTAGCATCCCACATACAGCATATGTCGGCAAGCAGCTTACCACAGGCTAGCATCCCACATGCATGTACATCAGTAAGCAGCTTACCACCATATCACAGCCACCCAACATTACAAATCACTTATACAGAGGTCTGAAGCCTCCTAGACATTTGTTTAGAAAACCTTACTCACACAGTACCATATCCAGAAATACACCCTCATTTGTACCTTCACTCATACCAAACAGGACTTGTTCTGGCTCCAAGTTCACAGCAGTAATGTCACCAGAGGCTGTGGTCACATTAGGGAATGCTTTAGCAATAGAAGACTCCAGTCAAGCTCTATAATGATCCACTCACCTGGCTGAAGAAACATACGGCCCCAGTCAGTTGTCTCATCTAGTGACAAGATTTGTGATGTGATCAAAACCCTTGGTTACCACCACCACAAATATAAATACACCCATAGCAGAGTAGGTCACTGATATTCCAACCCATTAGAGATGCATACAAACATGGCTGAGCTCTCCATGCATGTATCCGCAATAGGAAATATACCTGCATTTTATCTTACCATCTCTCAGAATGATGCCACAATTACAAACCAATATAACTGACTTCAACAATTAGATAATTAGCTGGTGTCATTCCAGGGGGATCTAAAATGTCCCAGCATGTGTTGGCCAGCCTGTCTCAACAGCTTCAGACATTTGGTGTTCGGACAACAGAGGTAGCATGCATCTCTTTCTGCAGGGCTTTGGCATATAAGCTCAGACTTATTTCGGTCCCCATAATTCCTTTTTTACACAAACTCCATCAATTGGTTATTTCAACCTATCAAGTACCAATCCAGCACTGCTCAGTGTTAGGAAATTTACATAAAGAAATGCCCAATCATGAGGCCTTCCTGAGCCTCATGCCCACACATACACACATACGTCCATGTGTAGTTACTGAAACAAAGTTTCAGTGTAGTGACAGCACTCCCGCCAAACTAGGCTACGGTGCCTGTCTATTACTCAGATCATCTGAAAGTGGAAATGGAGTATTCCCAGTTATCCACTCTCCCATTGCCTCCTACCAAATCTCTCATAGCATGAGCCTAGGTTCATAGGTTGGTACTAGGCTATCAGCCCTAGGGCCTATACAAGCCTAGCCATAACAATTCCGTGGCTATTTCTCCCCACACTATTTACTTCCTTGGACCCCTGTGTAGCAGGGCGACTGACGTGAACCCTGGGGTGAATTTCCTTTCTCCCATCCAATCAACGTTCCTTTTGAAGAGGGCCAAAGAGGTGCTCTGCTTGGCATGTATGGGCAGTCTATTCCAGAGTCTGGGGAGTCTCTGGGTCAGGAACCTATCCCTCCAGCATGTTTTGTTTATTGTGATGACAAGGTTTAGAGCGTGTGGCTCTGAGGGATTGGGATTTTTTTTTTAAGTGTAGTATGTCCAACAGCTCTGGGTTCGACATGGCCTTGTATGTTAACTCATGTGCGTCTTAATCACACTAAATATATCCCAAGGCCAACTACAGAGTCCCCTCAAAGTCTCCAGATGGCGAAAACTACCTTAATACAACTGGATTATATTCTCTTTATCACAATAAACTAAGTCCAGGCAACTTTTTTTAACATTAATAATTTTACCGATGCAGTCAATTAACAACACTACAACACATTATTTTAGTTACCCAGATAACAACATATATCAAAAATAAACAGCAATTTGAGAAACGCTGCAACCACTTACAGACTATAAACACTTGCAACAGAGATTTTGCACTGCATCAAAAATAAGTAAATACAAAGGAAAAAGCTCACACTCTAATATATAATCTTAAAAATTATTAATCGTGACTGAGACTTCGCTTTTACATGCAATATCCAAGGCATCCATTTCACAATTTTTTCTTGTGTCTTAGCATTTAATGACAAGAGTTCCATTTCTTTTATTTCATTACAATCTGCTTGACTTTTTCTTGTTTTGGGGATTTCTTTCCTTTTCCACATCCTGCTGCCTGCTTCCTTCACTAGGAGATTTTTTTTTAAGATGGTAAGTGTAAAAGCAAACAAAGGGGGGGGGGTAGGAAACTGATGAGAGTGATTGTGAGAGAAAAGCTGATGCCAGTGAAACAGGTAATTCTGTTTATACTGCTTACCTGGACCTTAACAAAGCCTTTGACATGGATTCCCCTTGCTGGCACTGCTGACAAGCCCACCAGTCCAAAGTTAAACCCACTATATCCCATACTGGGTTGCAAAGTGGCTCTCTGATGGAACTCACCCAGTAAGGACTGACTGGACTATCTTAATTAAAAGGCTTGTCACTAGTGGTCTCCCTCAGGGCTTTGTCCTCAGTCCCTCTCCGCTCCTCCTCTTCTGCAACCATGCCGCTGATGCGAAATCAGAGGTCAAAGGTCTATGATAAGCCAAGTATTCAATCTGGGTGCCAATACTGACAACTTCCACAACATAGTGATATCCTCTAAGTGGAGGTTGCCAGGACCAAAACTTGATATACAGATCATTGTCTTAAGCTTAAAGTAAAAAAATGTAGCATAAATGCATTTGGGAAAGAAGTTTATCCTACATTAATGGAACACTAGTTAAGATGACAACTTTCTTAGACAATAATGTATCCCAGGTATCTGTTGCAGTTAGGAAACCATAACTTGCTCAATGAATTACCAAAGGTATATCTTCCATATCTGAGGATGTACTAATACCTCTAATTCCTCAGTCAACAATGCACTGTTTGGAATGTACCACTCCAAAACACCATACCCAACTAGAAAGTCTGCAACATTTTCTAACTAATCATGACTAAATGAGCAACAACAAACTTACTCCTGGGATAGGCAGCATAGCTCTCACTGTGTAGGGTGGCAAATCCACCCAGTAAACACTCTAGGTTGCATGGCTAAGCTATACACGGTCACACAGGTCATCAGTCCATGACTTTGTAAGGAAAGGCCCTATCGAACTTGACCAACTACATGGCCAAAAACTGGTGAAACCAACACTTGCTCCAAGGACCTAAATCTACATCAAAATATTAACAGAACTATTTGGCAGCATAGAAATCTCTCTCAAAGAATTATCTTACCTATAGAATAAGCTCCCACTCCTTCAAAGTGCATCCTTTACTCTCCAAAACTCTTCTTTATAAGTGAATGGTGATCTAAACATTCACCCTTAAGCTGTAACCTTTAGTTCTTGATAAAGGGTACTAAAACATTGGACTTGCAGATGCTAAGTTTTAATAGTTTACTGAACCAATTTGCCAAATATGAACCTAAAAGGAAGTTCACTTTAGCAAGGAAGAACAACAGAGCATCATCTATTGGCTGCAGTACTCCAGGTAGGTCCATGATGGCCAAATCTGGTCAGAAATCCTCTTCATTATCAACCCTTATTTTTCATTTTTCTACACAGGGTCAGGTATCGCATGAGTTGTTGTCGTCTTACTTGATTCAATGCCACTCTCCTACCTTCAACAGTCATGCTGTACTGTCACGGCTCTTCTTTCCTTCAGTCCAGCCATCCAGCTATCCATCCCTTTCCTGAATGCCTTTTGTTCCCTCTTGCTTTCTTCCCGTCTGTCCCAAATCATCTTCACTAGACTGTCTTCTGCTTTCCTGCACGTGCTAAACCACCGTAATCCGTTCTATTTCACATTCTCGGCAACTGAACCTACTTTGCCTTCTGCTCTAATGTTTTCATTTCTTCATCTGTTCCACAGTGTGCATCCAATCAGGAACTAAGCTCCGTCTTCTCTAGTTTTCTCAGTTGCTCAACCTTTACTGTCCACGTTTCTGTAGCATACATTAATAGTGACTGCTGTACACTTTACTTTTCAGCTTCTTTGGTATTCTTCTGTTACACCATCCCCCAACACTCTGTGTCAGTCGGCTGCAGCCCCTTCGATTCTAGTTTTCACCTCCCCATTCAGACTTCCCTTCTCCTCAGCTGTCCCTCCCAAATACTTGAAGCTGTTAACATGTTCCACTACTTTCCATTCTATCTCACTTTATCTGGACTTCTGTAAAAAGGCAATTCCCAAGAGTTATTTAATTTTCCATGAACTGACATCTGTTGACATAATTTATTTAAATATGTTCTTTTAAATTATAAATTAATGGTTTGAATTAATTGTTGGTGTAAATATATGTTTGTGAAGATGAAAGCAGTTACTGTTATTGCTTTTAGTTTATTACACGTGGTCTTTTTATTTATTTTTACAGTTGCAGTTGCTTTTACACTTTCCCTGTAACTTTGTGAATGATGAAAGGATACCACTCAATATAAAGGTCTTTCCATCATTTGTGACACAGGTGGAGAGCTCTGTCATGTCTCTGTGTATATCCCTCAAGGGTTTTCTCATCAGGTCATTTACAGTTACACGGACCACTATCATGCCATAATCATATTTGCTTGGTTTAAGGTCCTTGAGTGCCTTTGAAATGTCAGCTGTCTTAGCTCCAGAAAGTCAACTCAGTGTCAGCCTGCTTTTATCCAACCTCATGACAGCAGACTCAGTGTGCCTGAATATGGAATCACCAATTAATGGCACATTTTCTGTCACTGTCAAGTGCACTGATGCACTGGATTTGGGATAATCTGGTGACTCTTAGCTGTAGTTGTGCCAATATGTGTTGTAGTGCTTTGTTTATGAAGGGTCCATTTCTTAACGGGCCATGGAATGTTTGGCAAAGAATTTTTTTACAGACTCAGCAGCTGATAATTTAGATTAAGTTTGTGTAGAATGCTGTGTTACTCTGTGTTGTTCACAGGTTGTGTTAGATTGTGAGACAGTAGCTTTCAGTTTAGTTACGTATTTGAATCTCTCACAAATAGACAGTGTCGACCTAAGCAATAATTTATATTTGTGACCATCAGTCAATTCCTACACTACCTGAGTATACTAAGAGCTATGAGGCTGGCAACAGAGGTAGGACTAGCTTGTGGATCCTCCATTTTAGTTCAAGGTACAAAAGAGAAGGGGTTCTAAAATAGTTCCATGTTGATACTATCTAATACAAAAAAATAAATTAATTGTAATTTAGCTCTAAAACTGATGCTATAGTTAAATGTGAACAAATAATAATTGCCCATTTGTTAACAAGATAGGCCCACTGTACATGGTGTCATTGTGACGCCCCCACTCTGGGCCAATAATCAAGGAGCCTGAATCCCCACCAATGGCACTGGAGGGGGACATTCACTTGGAACAAAAAAGGATACACCCAGTATTTCCAGATGCAGCTCTCTGCATCATACACAATTTCCCTTAAGAGCACACAGGGATGTATCTGTCTGTCTCCATCCAGGTCCCGAATAAGACTCCCCACTGGCACAGCTATAGAGCTGAGACCTCAGCTGAGTGTCCAAGCCAAGTTCTCCAGCACCCTCTCTGTGAAACCAGTGCTTCATGTTCCTCCTTCAAACAGCTGACACACACATACATTCTGAAATTTGATTTTCACACCTACACACACACACACACACACACACACACACACACACACGCGCCTGGGAAAGGCTGGCACAGATTTACTAGCTAAGCTCCCTTCTGCCCAGACTATAAGGTAGTTACACCGCCACCAGATACTCCAAGCCAGCTACAAGGCTCTTGCAAGGGTACCAAATTATACTGAGTGAAATTAATATTAATAAAATGGTAGTTTGACCAACAGCAAAGCTTTCAGGAGCGGCCAGAGCTGTCACCAAATATATAGAGAATATTTTAAACTTTGGGAGTAATTAAAAGGACCAGCCACAATGAAAAGTTTAAATACAGTTAATAATAAAATAACATGAAAATATGGAATATCTATTTACAGTAAACACATGGGTTTCAATCACATGAAATACTAAAATAATACAGATAAATAGATTCACACAAATACAAAACACCAGTACTTAACTAAATCGCACTACATTTTACTGCCTGATCTAATGAATTACTATTCCCTGGTCACTTACTAGAGCATGGCAAGATGAAGGTGGGGGATCCTTCTTTGTCAGGTTCTAAGAACAGACTGAAATGAGACTTCAGTCTTACCTAGTTTTAAAATATTACTTTTAGTGATGGATTACAGAAAGACATCACATACCTCTGGTCATCTGATGTCTGGTTCCGATGCTACCCCTCTTGGCTAAAACCTGTCAGGATTTAGCACATATGTGCCAATAATACACACGGAGAGCCTTGCTAAGATCTGCTGCAGCTCCTGGAAGTCATAAAACAGGTTCAAACCTCCACCCTTCCAGTTTAGCAATTAGTTCACCCCAAAGACAATGCAGAAAGCTTCCTAGTACAAACTTTTCGTCTCTGTCTGTGTTGAAAACTGTAAAGTACAATCTTTATGGCCTAGGCCAAGTAATTTAATTTAAGAATATTTTCAAAGTCAGGTGTACTGAGAGTAACCTCTTCTTTTCCAGTATCCACTGTTAAAACATATACATTTAATCAATCAGTTACAATACCGTCAGGACCCTCTGTTGGTACATTTTCAACACAAGCATCTGTACAAATCAGTTTGATATACAAATGACATGTAATTCTTTACAAAATTCCAGCTAGCTGTGCTGGCATATGTTACAAATCCACTGCCTTACTTCTCCTGGCATAGCTGGCAATACCTCACATTGCAACAGTCCCTTTTCAGGGACAACCTAACAGCAAAAGCAAGTTAAGTGACCTGGTCAAGGTCAGACAGAAGGCAAATGAGGGCTGAGGGAATCAAACCCTGTATCACAGAAACTACAGCTCACAGACTGGATAGCTCCTGGTTTTATAATATTTAATATAAAACAAATGAATGATGTAGATGTATTTAGCACTAAAATCATGTTACTGCTTCAATACTTGGAATTATTCAATAGTGGTTTGTTAAAATTCCACTATAACGGTATGTTGTTATAATCTGCCCTAATCAGCTTATACACACAGTTTAAGTTGCTGCATTTCTGGTTCTTAAGACAGAAACTGAAAGTATGTGAATCTATCAGATGCATTGCTGTGTGGAGAAATGCCCAGGGAAGTTAAACTGAGAGATGCAATAGAGAAACAACTAAAGCTTTAGCCAATAATGTCTACCTCTCAGAAACAGCTGCAGCAAAACATTTCCCACTACAGCACAATCACTTCTGGCCCAGCAATACTTATAACTAACTTTGCATGTAACTTCTTTTTTTGGCTTTTTCCCTGTTAGGGGTCACCACAGCGGATCAACTGTCCGTTCGTGATTGGCAGTGGAGTTTTACGTTGTTGAGTTGCCAGCCCGGCGCCCAACTATCCACGGAAGGCACAAACACACGCACGCACTCACCCCTAGGGCCACTTTTAGAGTGTCCAATCCACCTACAGCATGTCTTTGGGATGTGGGAAGAAACCGGAGCACTCGGAGGAAACCCACGCGACCACAGGGAGGACATACAGACTCCGCACAGAAGGCACCCCAGCCAAGGATCGAACCGGAGAACCTCTTGCTGTGAGGTGACAACGTTAACCGCTGCACCCCTGTGGCCGCCCCCTAACTTTGCATGTAACTATTAATTAAAAGAGACAGTATTCAGTAATTTTCATACATAAAGTGTGATCATTAAAAACAAGCAAAGGGATAGTGAAACAAGCAAGTCGTATAAATTCCTATGACTTAACCAATGGTGTAATGAAGTAAAAAAATATATAGGGGTTCTTCAAGTATTTTTGACATCTTCAACAAATATAACAAGAAAGGTCACTACAAATAAAACTATGGACACCCAGTTAATGCAACTTTTGACTTTTTAAAATCATACAACAGTTGCAGTCAAAGAAAGAATGCAAAAGTTTAAAACAGCAACAGAATGACAGATACATTGTTAAAAAATGTATACACTGTGACTTGGGTGTTTCAGGAAGTCCTAAACTGCAAGGGAAGTGCATACTGTTAAATGGCACAAACTTCAAAACAATCAAATTCATGCTTTTGAATCTGTACTGGAGCCAGTTATAAAGAGAGAGCAGAAATGTATTTCAGAAATGGCTTTCTAAAGTGCAGAAAACAATTTACAAAATGTACATCATATATTATACACACATTATAGAGATTATATATATATATATATATATATATATATATATATATATATATATATATATAATGTACATCATATATTATATATATATGTATATATATATATAAAATGTACATCATATATTATATATATATATATATATATATATATATATATATATATATATATATATATATACACACACACACACACACACACACACACACACACACACCTATATATCAGTTAATACAAACTTGGGTACTTTTCCATTAAACCCCTACCTCACTTCTCGCCTTATTCCATCCTGCTTGTGTAATTACAGCTGGTGCCTACAATTTACTTCCTTCCTCCATAATAAAGGACACCTAAAAACAAGCTTCAGACAGGGTTATGAAAAAAAAAGGTTGAATCTAAGCAGACATCGTCTGGTCGCAGACATCAAAAGGGCAACATGGAAGTCTTGAACAGCCGACACACAGAACCAAACAAGTACAAATATCGACATATAAAATGAATGCATACATAGCTCCTAAAAGTGCACAGAGCATCTTAAGCAACTCTGCAATCTTGACACTTTTTAAAGCAAAGATTTTTACAGCGGAGATAACTTTTTTGGCACACTGCGAAGGAAAATATTCTTCACCTGCAGCTTTTAAAAATTCCATGAAATGCCTTAAGTAATCCCTACAAACATCTCTCTCTTGCATGTGCAAATACACACACAATTTGTCAGATATTACTATGAAATACAGATGTTTTTGACCCATGTACCTTTTGTCAGTGGCTGTTGTACATATAATACATTATTACAAGAATAAATTAACTCCTATCCTTTCCCGCAGGTCTCCTAAGTTATCTATTTACAATGTTGAGCTGTGTCTTCTTATTCTATAAGCAGAGTGTTTAGAAAACACTCATTTACACTCTCAAATATAAATCATGTAAATACCGGCAAAACACAATACCACAAAGTGGTAGGGGATTAATGGAAAAGTACCCAAACTTGCAAGAGTGTAACAAAAAAGATAAAATAAGAACACAGGTTTACCATAACGGGAAACTAGTTCATTTTAGAGTTTAATTTATTGATTAACTCATACTGCCTCCTTAAATCACATAATTTAATTGTAAAGACATTTACACTACACCTCCCAGCACACTCTGTATCCCTTGCCACCTTCACAATCCTGGTTCTATCCCACCAGAACAAATAAAAGAACATGCTAGAGGATTAAAAAAAAAACAAAGGCACCCACTTCCCTATCACTGCTATCTGCATTGCTTACAGAACCAAACTTAACTGTTTCTCAAGAATTTTGAATTACAGGCACAAAAGGTGTCTGTAGACAGAAAGCAAGTGTCATCATCAGCAAACGCACTCTTACCTCTAACATCATGATCCCTGGTTCAGCCTCCAAGTCTTGTTTGTAAGGACTAACAATCTGACAAATGAAAAACAGTCACATAAATCCAGACACTTGTGAAACTGCCTGCTCAACAAACAGGGTTTGCCTTCAACAACTTTGGAGGAACTGGCCCTTAACTTCCTGTTCATCTTTGAAACGAGTCCCTGCACCAGGTTAGGTGATTAATATTCATGATATAAAGTTGTGATGAATGTGTAGGGGGAGGAATTTGTTTAAATATTTAATGAGATAGGAGGTGCATAAAACTTTCAGCTCACTCAGCTAGCTGCACTTAGTTTAGATCTACACTCATTAACAGCTCTCAGCCTTTTTACCTCCAAAACTGGAGATAAATCCGGAAATAATCAGAACAGAGAGATACTTCTCTGAATATTAGTATTATTATTAACTAGAAGAACTGACATAATAAGAGAATATAAGTTACTATGCATTTTGAAGTAAAGCCAAGTCTACAATTACCGCCATTAGTTAAAAAGTGTTTTCCATCACCTTTTCTTGCAAAATGGCCAGTTTTTTGGAAAAATTAAGCGGAACAGATCACATCTTTGCATTAAAATCAGGGACAGTTGAGAAGTATGCATGTTCTGTATATTTACATTTTCCTTCAGACTCCCAATATGTGTGCTATTTATACACTATGCGTTACATTTTAATAGCTCTGCTGTCACTGTTTCAGATGCTTTATCAGATTAGGATCAGTGTGAACAGGTACTGGGGGTCTTAATGTCGATACAGATTACAAAAGTGCACAAAGAGTTCTTTTCAGTCTTCGTACTGCACTGTATTGTATATATATAAAAAAGCAAGTTTTACTGCCCTTTGTGACAGGCTCATGTGTAGCTGTATGATAAACTGTCTAAGGAATACAATGGACAGGTGTGTTACTGTGCTGTGCATTTTTCCTTCATCTACCACTGATCAGAGAAACATAGGATGCCAGCAAAATATAAGGACCATTTGTTCCATATTATCTGCGCCTTTCTCTTCTTTCTGTAAAAGTTGCAGATAATTCATCTTGTATCCCCCATAAAGTACAGTTGTATAAGATCTTACCATAATGGTAGATGCCCTTCTCTTCACTGTTGCAGTATTCTTTACAACAGAGATCCCCTGTCAAGGGCAGCCCAATGTCTGGGCAGTACACCAAAGCCTTTAGGTTGCCGATGGTATGCCACATGTCACACATATGCTCCCAGCTTATAGCGTAGGGCATAAAGGTGATGTCAGAGTTACCATCCTTAGAACTGAGAGCCCTAGTAGGAATGCCAGTCCAAGGAGTAAAGAGGTAATAAGAACATCTAGAGGAGAAAAGAATCAGTTGGAGGAGGGAGGGAGTGAATACTGCAAAAGTGAAGAGAAAGACATCTACCATTACGGTAAGATCTTACACAACTGTACTATGTCCTTCCATTTCACTGTTGTAGTATTCTTTACAACAGGGAGAGTGCAAAAGCTCAGGAAGACGAGAGGGAGAAGGACCAGCAGAGCTCTCTAGGAACCCAGGAAGGATGGCCCTAGCAAAGCCAGCTCTAGGTCTGGATATCACACCCAACTTATAGTGCTTGGTAAATGTATGCACAGAAATCCAGATGGCTGCCTCAAGAATACAGTTAGTATCCAAACCCTTGAAAAAAGCACCAGAAGAAGCCACAGCCTTAGTATGGTGAGTCTTAACAGAAGAAGAAAGGCTCTTGCCATGAAAGGAATAAAAAAAAAGAAATGGCTTTAGAAATCCAAGAAGAAATAGTTTGCTTGGAAGCAGACAGTGCTAAGAATCTAGGATTAAAGGAAACAAGAGCTGAGAAGATCGACAAAAAGGCTTAGTTTTATCCAAATAAAATATGAGTTGCCTATGCACATCCAAAGTGTGCAACACCTTCTCAACTAGCAGACTGCAGAGAAGGGAAAAAGTGGGCAAATGAATAGACTGGTTAAGAGACAACTCATTCACCACTTTGGGCATAAAAGAAGGGTTAGGATGAAGGGATACCCTGTCCTTATGGAACACTAGAAAAGGATGACAAGCCATAAGACCTTGAAGCTCAGACACTCATCTGCCAGAAGTAATGGCTAGCAAAAGTACAGTCTTCCAAGAACAATACTGTAAAGAAGCTGCAGGCTCAAAAGGAGCCTGGGTCAATTTTTCTAAAACAAAATTAAGATCCCAAAGAGGAAGGACAGGTTTCCTGTGAGGTCTAATATGAAGGACGCCTTTAAGAAACTGTTTAGCCTCAAATCTAGAAGCTAAAGGATGTGATAAAGGCAGACAAGCAGAAAAAGCTGATGTGGGCCTTAACAGAAGAATAAGCCAACCCAGCATTGAGCAATTCACACAAATAAGAGAGAACCAAAGGAAATCCACAGCAAGTGAATCCAGGTTACAAGAAAGACACCAAACAGAAAACCACTTCCATTTGGATAAGTAGGATTTTCTAGTTTTGGGCTTTCTGGCCTTCTGTAGGACCCTAAGCACATCCTCAGCAACATGTTGTCTTTAAGGAATCAAAATCCTATCACCAGCAATGCCGGTTGAAGAATGGACAACTGGGGCTGGATGACAGGGCCCCCGTCCTGTGTGAGTAGATCCACCCTGTGAGGTAACGTGATGATTGCCCTTGGCTAAACAAAGAAGAAGAGGGAACCAGTGCTGTCTTGGCAAAAAGGAAGTCACCAGCAAGATTTTGGGAGTTTCCTGTTCTGTTTTGAACAGGACTTTTGGAATGATGGGAAGGAGGTGAAGGCATAAAGAAAATCCTCTTCCAGGAAAAAGAAAGGGTGTCTACCTTCCAAACCAGAGGACTTGGGACTCTGGCACAAAAAATAAGAAGTTGTCTGTTCAGAGGAGAGACAAAAATATCTACTTGAGGAGTACCCCACCGGTGAACAATGTCCAGAAATAAATCCCTGTGCAGCATCCTTAGGTTCATAGGTTCATAGATTAATACTAAGCTAACTGCCCTTGTGAGCTATTTTAAGCCTAGCTAATTATCCCTTGTGAGACTTGAACCCTGCACCTTGTGTTTGTAAGGCAAATAGCTTAACCATTAGGCCTCCCTCCCAGCCCTTGTGGGATTGTGTTATGGACCTGCTCAGTGTGTCTGCCACAACATTCTGGCTTGAAGGAATGTAAACAGCCTGAAGTGTTACATGATACTGGATGGCTAAGTCACCACACTGGAAGTGCCATCCTGCATAGATGTTAACATCTAGTCCCTCCTTGCTTGTTGACATAACATATCACTGTGGTATTATCTGCAAACACCTTGAGAAGCCCTGGGTAGAATGCCTGAAGAGCCAGCAGAAGAGCTCTCATCTGTTTGATACTGATGTGGTCTTTCTTTTGCTGAGTTGACCTTGACCCTGCACCTTCAGAGAGCCAAAGAATGCCCCCCATCCCACATCTGAACCATCTATGAACAGCTCATAAGCAGGATGAGGGATTTGAAAGACAAGCCCTGGATTGAGAGTCATCTGCTAAATCCATCACTGAAATTCCAGCTTCAAAAATGGAAGAAAAAGAATTAAAACATTGAAGGGATGTGAATGCTGAAGCCAAACTGACTTTATTAACCACTGAAGTTTTCTCATATGGAGTTTGGCAAAAGGGAACATAAGAAAGGTGGAGGCCATAAACCCAAACCCTAGAGCTCTCAGAAACTCCTTGGCCATGATAGAGGCCAGAGGAAGAAGGGACAAAAAGAAAGAAATTAGAATTAAGGTCTTGGGAGGAGTCAGGGGTGCTAGCACTGGAACAGTCTAGATCCTGCACTCTAGAAGTACATGATCCTGTGAAGGAGTCACAACGGACTTTTGGAAATTTACAGTGAACCCCAGGCTTTGCAAATGGGAAATGGCAAAGTGCAGGAAAGGATGCCTGAAAAAGAAGATTGTCTAAGTAGGGAAAAACCTGTATCCCCTTAGACTGCAAAAAACAATCACAGGAGCGAGGCATTTGGTGAATATCCTTGGGGGAGTAGAGAGACCAAAGGCCAAAGCAGAGAACTGAAAATGCCAGGAAGCAACAGAGAAACATAAAAACACTTCCTGAAAAGGGGATGAATAGAAATATGAAGATAAGCATCCTTTAAGTCCAGAGACACAAGTAAAGCCTGAGGGAGCAACAGTGGGAACAAAGTCTGACAGAATATCCAAAAGGAAGGGACCTTGAGAAAGGTGTTCAAGTGAGAAAGATCCAGAATGGTTCTCCACATCCCTTCTTTCCTTGGAATCAAGAACATTCTGGAGTAAAACCCCTTCCCCTCTGAGAAAATGGAACCTCTTGAATATTTTTCTGAGTCAAAAGATCCTGGAGCACCCCTGGAAAGAATGCCAAATGTTCCTGAGAGGGCTGTGGAATGTCCATGAAAGGGAGAAGAGATTTCTAAACTATGACATACCCTAGGTATATAATGGACAGAACCCAGGAATCCTGATTAATCTTTAACCAAACAGGAACAGAAAGGAAAGGTGAAGAGAAAGAGGAATTTGAATAAGAAGAACAGGATAGTCAGACAGCACCTGGTTTGTCAGAAAAGGAAGACTTCTGTGATACAGGAGCCTGGGTGGCATTAGCAGGAGGAGCCAGTTTACCACCTTTCTTACCCCTGGGAGAGGATGGGACTGCCTACAAATAAATGCCAGCTTATTAGGGTAATTCCTTTGAAACATAGGCATAGGAAACACAAAAACATTTTTAAGTTCCTGTAAAGCCTTGCCCTTATCCTGAAGTGACCTAAACAGATAAGTAGCAGTTGCCACAAATAAGTGCTTGTTATCTAAAGGAGCATCCAACAACTTAGCCTTAACATCATCAGACAAACGTTGAAACCAAAGCCAGGAATATTGCCTCAAAACAAACCAAAAGCAGTAACTCTATAAGAAGCATCTGCTGCAATATAACTGAACTTACCGGAAGGGCAGGCCACCTGAAAGGAAGTCCCTAACAAGGAAAGAGCAGAAATTTTACCTGCAGAACCAGCAAGGTCAAAAATTACCTGACAGGCCTGAGAAAGGAGAGCCAAAAGATCTCGTAACATATGATTCTGATAATTGGCAGCCCTAACAGCAAGGGTAGCTGAGATATACACCTTCTTACCCAGCCTTTCCATAGCCTGCTATCATTATCACAAGGAAGCAACTTAGAGGAAGGCAGTAACTGAAAGGGCTTGTCAGATCCCACAGACACCACGGAGGGGTCTGCAGAAGGGCATCTATAAAATAACTTTCAGTCATCAGGCACACTATAAACCTATCATTTTTTTGGGGGGGGGGTTGGGAATCTGGGGCCTGAGACACAGTAGAAAAGGCATCCAACAAGGCAGCCAAGGTCTATCAGAATCCATTTGCAGAAGTTCATAATACCTCTTCTGGACCTCAGAAACCTGGGCACAATCCCATTTAAAAAACTCCATCATTCTGGAAATCCTGCCCCCAGAAGAAATCTCCTCAAAGGGAGCTTCAGAACTAGTAGAGTCCTCTTCCTCAGAACAGAACCATAGTCTAAAGGAGAGGGAATTTGGGAAGAGTAAGCAAGGGATTCCTCATTAGAATCCTCCTCCTCTTCAGAGGAATCCTGTTCTCTAGGTCTTTTAAGAGGAGTGGAAGAGCAAGGAAGGACAAGAACAGCAATACCTGAATAGGTCTTAAAGCCATACGGGGGCTAAACAAGCCCTGAATGAAGTTTTGCCATTCACTCTGAGGACCCTTAGGAGCAGGAGAAACATGCCTTGTTTTTTGTTTCTTTTTCAAAGGGACATCCCCCCCTGTAAAACTGAGAAGGCTCAGAAACCGAACGGCATTCCACAATTTTAGTTGGTACTTCCTCCCTAACCAAAATCTGAGGAGCACCCTTAGGCCCCTCAGTAACAATCATTCTGTTTGTTTATTGTAACTGTATTTTGCTTAATTTGTGTGCATATTCCATGTTTTACTTTTTATTTTTACTATATTGTATAACCTAAAATGCATTTTTTACAATGTTCTATGAATATTTGTATGTAATTTCTTGGGACTTTTCTCCTCAAGTCTCCATGAAACATGGGCTTCTAGCTCAGTTGGACCAACAGGCTTAACAAATATCAAATAAATAAATACTTGAAAGTGTAATTTTAAATTCAAACATCTACAAAATGCTAGTACATCTTCAGCTAAATGATCCTCAGAAATGAAAAAAAAAACCAGAAATAAAGTTTAAGCCTTTATTGAGTAGACTTATTTGTGTTTGTGACAAGGTGGTAGAGATATTTAAAACATTGTTACATACATTCATTTTTGAATTAGTAATTTCAACAGCCACTCCATGTTGTCTATGTTTTGAATGTTTTCTCCCTGCTATTTTGTAGTGGGGCCTAAAGGGGCTGTGGTGTTGCTTCTTTTTGGAGTAGGTGAGTCTGAAACCTGCTGTATGTCCAAATCCATGGCTGATGAGGTGTCATCCATTGATGTCTCAATGCTAGCCAGGCGTTTTTTAAGAATGGATCTGGTATGGTTCCTTTTGGTCAGCCTAGTACTCCCCTCCTCAAACCTTACATGTTTATTATAACTAAATGGGTTTCCCCATTCATAATCAGTTTTGTCCCGCTGAAATTTGCAGACTTTCTTCTCACGTAACTGTTGTTCTAAGGAGAGGAGGTCTTTGCTTAGTTTACTAAGACCTGTATTATAAAAAGGTTGTCCCTCAAAGATTTTTGTTTCCTCACATAACTTAGTGACATCCACAATGTCCCTATCTATAATTCTGTCATGGTAATTGACTAGTGCTTCCACAAAAGCCATAGATGTTTGTTGCTGTACAGTGGCCCACTGCTTAGCCAATTCTGCATCTATCTCATTGACAAGTAGGTTGTGTCCTTGCTCTCAGCCCTCTTGGTGAGATGCCTTTGGCCAAATATGCTTTGAAAAAACCTAGAATGCCAAACACTGGATCTTAAGGATCTCATGCTTTTATTCAGTCTTAAAAATAGAGCCTCACAGGCTTCCATTAACCTCATATAGCTAGGAATATCCCAAAGTCACAATTTATAAGAATGAGACGCATTTGCTCGCATGAATCCACTTATGAAAATTTTAGGAAAGATCTTACCAAAAGATTTCATGACAGACACTACAAAATGCGACATGTTGTGACTGCCTGTAATTGGGCTACTACATTAAATAGGAGTGACCTTTTGAAATATAAAGAAAAACAAGTAACTGACGACTTTGATATCAGGTTGGTCACCACTTATGGGAGGAATACAGACACACTTATGAATAGTGTACATAGGCACTGGAACATCTTGTTGACCGATAATAACTTATCTCAATTTCTTCAGGAGAAATGCCAGTTCTCATTTTGTAGAGGCAGAAATTTGGGGTCCCATTTCAGTCACTACAAATGAGGACCTAGAAGTTTGAGTCACACTGGTACACAACTTTATTGGGGGATAATCTTGTTGGTTGTTCTCCCTGTGGTCACTGTAGTCAATGCAATAGAATTATGAAGTCTAAACAATTTACCAGTCAAAATTCTGGAAATGTTTTTGATATCACATTTTTTGCTAACTGCAGTAGCGATTGGGTAATTTATCTGGCTACATGCAGTTGCTCAGCATTCTATGTGGGCCAGACTTCGAGACCACTGAGAATAAGAATATCTGAACATATTAGTGACATGAGGATTAGGAATCCCACTAGTGCATTATACAAACATTCCCTAATACATTCTACAGCTGTTTTCAGATTCATGGTAATAGATAAAATTGGGGGCAACAGATCAAATAAAGCAGGATGGCACAATATTCTTGATGCCAAAGAAAAGTGGATAATTAAATTGGGTGAACTTCTTCCACCAGGTCTTAATGAGCATCTATAATATATATATATATATATATATATATATATATATATATATATATATATATATATGTATATATATACCTGGTTCGCAGGGTCCTGGGTTTGAGCCTTGCAGAGGCTGTTTATAATTTGACCAATCAGTTTGTGTTTTGTGGTTGATATCATGTATTTAAGGAATTTGTTTTTTGTACTTGTTTAACACTGAAGAAGGCTATGTAACCATATTAGCGGAAACAGGTCTGTTTTTTCCTTCTTTCTTTTACTGACATGTAATAAATATTGATTTTGTTCAGCGTCACAGTTTGCTGGCTTATTTTGCTATATAACTTTTCTTTGAATCTGATTTTCTCACAATTTTAAGTAGCTATACTCATATGATGTAGCGTGACTACTGTGTATCCACTACAACTAAAAACAATGTAACTATGTACATAGCTCATCTATTTTTGTAGTTACTGTCACTCTTATAGTACATTAACTCCAACCTGCCTTTATATATTGTACATTCCATGCCTCAGCTGTAAATACATATTGTGCATATTTGAAATTGCTTGATTCTGTTAATTGATCTCATTCTATTTGTTTATTGTAACTGCATTTTGCTTAATTTGTGTGCATATTCCATGCTTTACTTTTTATTTTTACTATATTGTATAACATAAAATGCATTTTTTACAATGTTCTATGAATATTTGTATGTAATTTCCTGGGGCTTTTCTCCTCGAGTCTCCATGAAACATGGGCTTCTAGCTCAGTTGGACCAACAGGCTTAACAAATGTTAAATAAATATATACTTATTTAGTTAATTTAACATTTGCTTACTAGGAAAGTCCGATTTGGAATGAGCCAATTTTCAGCAGAGGCCCAGGGAGAAATGCTCCAGACGCATGTCTTTGTAACATGGGAGGAAACAGGAGAAAACCCACATGAATGCAGGGAGGACATGTAGACTCCACATAAAAAGCACTCCAGCTGAGAATCAAACCGGAGAACCTCTTGCTGTGAGGCAACAGCATTACCACTACACCACTGTGCCAGCCAATAAAATAAAATTTAGGTACTGGTTAACGTCAGAAGTAAAGGCAGCAGCAGCCTTCTCAATTGAGTCCACTTGTGCAGATTGTTGGATATTTTGTAAAGACCGTCTACAAAATGAAGTAGGGTTATTCTAGAAAAGTACCTAAAAATGGTCTCATTTGGTATTGGGATGGTACCGCTAGGCCTGACAGAGGAGATAACTGACTTGTAGTCAGAGTTTACCAGGGATAACAAGATGCAAAGTGGATTATCAGTTGGGCCAGATTAGTAAGTACCAGGTCAAGGATATTAGAGCCTCAGCTGGGGAGTTTCACAATTTACTTCAGAGAAATGATAGTAACAAAGTCTAGGAAACTCTGAGCATATCTATTTTAGAGGTGTAAGTATGCTCATCTATGCTTGAGTAATTGATGTCTGCTGGAAAGAAGGTATTTGGCTTGGTATTTAATATCACAGTGGTGTTAAGGTCATTTTCATGATCTATGGGAGACATTGATGGGAATCTGTCTAACAATGAAGTAATAACTGGATTTGTTAAGGATGATTTAGATCTCCAGGAGCTCCAAGTTAAGGACATGAAAAATCTGATGTGAGGTGATAGTATTTCTGACAAGTAGAGATACTTCCCTGAAGTTACTCAAAGGTCTGAAGGTATGATAGGTGCTCAGTCCTGGTATAGGAGAGTTGTCATTGTACTGAATCCATGTCTTAGTAATTACATAAATATGAATGTGTTTGAGTTGCAGAAGCTGGAATCATTCTATCTAGACTCCTAGAATTTTGTAGTGTCACTATGATTTCTAAATGTAGGTTCATAGGTTTATACGTAGGTACTAGGCTATTGGCCCTAGGGTCTATATAAGCCTAGCTAAAAAGGTACCCTGGCTTTCGCCACCCAAGAAAATTATTTTCCTGTGCCCCTGTCAAGCAGAGCCACAGAGGTAATCCCCACGGTGAATTTCTTATTTCTCATCCACTAATCAAGATTTTTCTTGAAGAATGCTAATGAGGAGCTTTGTTTGATATAGATAGGTAGCTTGTTCCAGAGTGTGGGAAGTCTCTGGGACAGGAATCTATCCCTCCAGCATGTTCTGTTTATTGTGGGGACAAGGTTTAGGTCCCTAGAGCATGTAGCTCAGAGGGATTGGGATTTCTTTAAGTGGAGCATGTCCAACAGATCTGGGTTTGACATAGCTTTGTATGTTAGGCAGAGATCGCCTCTGAGTAGGCAATATGCGACAGAGTAAAGCTGGAGTTTTTTGAAACGGTCTGCGTAGGGCATCTGTTTGAGGCCGGTAATCCTCTTTGTGAGGTATTTCTGCGGTCTTTCCAGTTGTTGTAGATGTCTTGTCAGGTACATACCAAAAGGGGCGTTGTACTCTATAATGGGTCTAATGAGTGAAGAGTAGAGGGGAACAATGACCTCTTTTTTCCTGGATGAGAAACCTTTTGTGATGAGGTGTGCCATGCAGAAGGATTTCCTGACTACTGTAGCGATTTGATTATTAAAGGAGAGACTACTGTCCACCTGTGTCCCAATGTATGTGGTAGCTCATGGGTACAGAGTTTTTACCAAAGGGGATGACAAAGCACTTTTCGGCATTGAGCTTAAAGCCATGGCTTTGACACCAGGCATCTGTCTCAGTGAGGCCCTTTTTTAGGATGTCCACATCTTTAGGAGTTTCAATTATGGCTCCCAGTTTGCAGTAATCTGTGAACTTCGTTAGTCAAAGATCTTCTGTATTAGCCTGTACTTCAGAAAATTAAATACCAAACAGGAGACAACCCAGGAATGAACCCTGTGATACTCCACTTGTCACTGGTCTGAAGTCAGATTTGGAGTCTGCTACTTTCACAGTGTGAGTTCTGTCAGTGAGCCAGTTGGCAACCCATCTTTTGACATAAGGATTTATACCTAGTTTAGTGAGTTTATATATAATTCCAGAGTGGGGTATGGTGTCAAAAGCCTTAGTGAGATCTAGATAGGTCATATGAACCACCTTACCCTCATCTATGGCTTTGGTAACTGCTTCAAAGAAGTCTATCAGGTTTAGGAGACATGATCTGCCTTTTATAAACCTGAACTGGGTGCGGTCCAGAGTTTGGAGATTACTAATGCCTTTGTTTATAAGTTCCATGATGATAGGTTCCATGGCCTTGCAGACCAGGCTTGTTAGGCTAATGGGGCAGTAGTTCCTGTGGTCCGTGGTGGCTTCCCCTTTATGGAGTGGGATAACCGTCACAATGTGCCATTCAGTGGGCACAAACCCTGAGGTGGAGCAATGATAGAACATGGTGCTTAGGTGGGGTCTCAGTTCATTCTGTAGTTCATGTAGAATGCAGCCTGGGATGTTTTCAGGTCCCATGGATGCTGTGTTCTTGGCTTTGGAGAGTGTGATTTTTACCTGTGCAGCCGTGATTACAGGAACTTTGCATTCTTCCAGTATAGAGATGGGCCAGGATGTTGGCAATATCAGTTGGTTCTGTATATTTAGTGCCATTGTGCTGTAACTCAGAGCAGATCTGAGTGTTGCCATTGAGATTCTTGACATAGCTATAGAATGCTTTGTGGTCATCTTTAGAATCAGTGGTGATTTTGTTTTTGTAACTAGCTTTGGAGGATTTTATGAGGGATCTCAGCTTCTTACTGAGGCTGACCAAGGAATTCCTCCAGTCATGGGATTTTACTCTTTTTTTGCAGCAGTTTCTTTCTTCTGTTGTAGAGTTTGTTTATGGCAGGGGACCACCAGATTGGCTTCCTTTTTTGGAGGATAACATCTTGGTTCTGTTAGGGATAGCACTATCCATGCACTCATGTAAGTGCTTTTTATAAAGTGCATTTGTGTAGGATTCAGCAGTCGTACCTCTATTGTCCATCTGCATAGGTGTCGTGAAGTTTGTCACTTCTGTCTTAAGAAGCGTGAAGTTGACTTTGGAGAAATTTTTTACGGTGGTTTCCCTAATGGGGGGTGGGGGTGGGATGTGGATGTCTAGGGTAATTAGCTTGTGGTCAGATCTGACCAACGAGGAATTGACCTCTGGTGTAGAATGCCAGTCGCCCATGTTGGTAATGACCAGGTCTGAGATATTGCTGCCTCTGGTGGGGGTGTGGATAAGTTGATCCAAGGCATTGGAATTTATGAATTCCAGAAAATGTTGAGCAAAAGAGTTGGTACATGAGTAGTTTTTCCAGTTAATGGTGGGGTAGTTGAACTCGCCCATTATTAGGGTGCTGGGTTTTACCCTAATATTTTCCAGTTTATCAAGAAATGAGGAGTGAGAATCCTGGGGCATGGTGGGGGATCTGTAGCAAGTTACAGTTTGGATTGCAGTCTTGCCCAGAGTTAGTTGCACTTGGATAATCTCGGATGCATTATGCTGTGCAACTAGCCTGGAGGTGTGGATATCCTTAATGAATATGGACACGCCTCCACCTTTAGTGTTTTGGTCCAGGTTAGGTGGCCGAAAGGTGTTGTATGAATTATAGCTTGGTAATGCAGGGGTGTTCTCTGGAGCCTTGAACCAAGGTCTCTGTCACTGCACAGATGTCAATGTTCTCCATTTTAAGGAGTGCCTTGAGTGAATGCATTCTGAGGTTTAGACTTCTAGCATTGAGTAGCATTACCCTCAGATTTTGCTTGCTTGTACCTGTTACAGTGGTGAATTTATCATTTGAACCTTGCCTAAAAAGGCACTACAGGGGTGGCAAGAGCCTTAGTCAGTATCCAGAATCCCAAGGGCAACAGGTGCAGGCCATCTCTGGAAAAGCATCTTGGTCTGTTGATCATGTCATCCGAGGTGGACAGATACTGGATTCCTTTAGAATGACACCAGAAGCTTAGCCAATTGTTGAAGTCAATCATTTTGTCCTTGTACTGTGGTATCATTCTGGGTGATGGCAGGATGCTACTCAGGGCTAGGGTCATATCTGCCTGGGCTACAAGATTGGAGAGCTCCTCCATTTCTCTTTTGATGTATTCCAGGGAGGTAGGTCTCAGGTCATTCACACCAACATGGACAATGACAGAGTCATATTTGTACTTGTTGTGGAGTGACTTGTGGCAGTGCATTATGTTTTGGATCCTGACACCCGACAGGCAGCTGACAGTAACTTTCTCTTTGTTTAGCCTGGTGAGTGGAACATCAGTGTGCCTAACTATATAGTCACCTATGACTATAGTGTTGCATATGTTGTTATTCACTTTGGGATGTGGTTGAGTGGCACACTGAGTTTGTGGGCTATGTGTCATTTTGGTTGTGTTGGGGTTAAGGTTGCTTGTGTTTATGCTTTGGAGATCTCTGTTGCTTAAGCAGATTTTTATTGAGAGCCTCCGCGAATGTAGGTGTGTGTTTTGTGTTTCTATGTGAGTGTTTTGGTGGTGTAGGTTTTGAGGGACTATGTGATGAGTGTGCTGTGGTGCAAGTGTTTACCTTCTCCTCTTGACTGTCTAGTCCAGTCTTAAGTGAAGAGAGCTTTGCCTCCAGTTTGGCTGTATAAGTGCATCTCTCACATGCTGTAGTACTGGGTGGTAGGAGGAGACAGTTGTCCGTGTACATGAGGCAATTGCTGCATTGCCCCAAGATGCCCAGATTCATCAAGTAGACAGGAGAACACACTGGGAGCTGAACCTTAGACATGCCTAGATAGGTGCTTATTTATTAAGTACTAAAAACTGTTTTCCTCTAGACAATTGAGGAAAGTTGAGTGCTGTAGTAATTTGTAGCTTATTTAGTACTTACAATGAGTTCTGAACAAGTGCTGAGCTCAAAGATACAGATTTGAGTGCCAAAACTAAAAAAACTGGCTAGTTCTAAGGGAAAATTTGAAGAGCAGACTTTTATGGCGCCGGGAATAGTTTAGCCCTAGCTAAGCGGCGATGCATAAAGTGTATTTTTTTTTAATATAACAGTAGCAAATGAGCAAACTGATTTAAACAAATTAACCAATTAACCAATAAAAAGCTAAAAACTGAGCCCCATTCCAGCAGCCTTCGATCATACAAGTTCTAACTGCACACTCCTGCCACTAGGGTGCAGGGGAACTTTCTCCAAACAAATGATGGTCTGGATTAGTGCTTGTTTATACAAACAAAGCTAGATTCAGCAGGTTTGAATTTAGTCTGTGCTACGGCAAACAAGGTGTACCAATTTCATAAAGAAACAGTTCAAATAAGCAGGCACAGTAAGCCTTTAACCAGAAACTCCCAGCTCAGAAAGACAGAATCTACCCTCTCCTCCCACAAGAGTGCAGACCACAAACCTTCCTGATGTAAAATAACTGGCCTGAAGCCCAAGTGCTTCAACCAAAGGCTTAGAATAACAACTACAATTTAATCAGGCTACTAAGAAGTAGTAATAAATGCAGCAGAATCAATGCAATTAAGTACTTTTAAGAACAAGCAGCAAAAGCAAAATAAAGTAATAAAGTAGGAAGAAACACAAATACAGTAAAAGCAGATGACTAAAGTGCAATTTTTTCTAACTGTAGAAAACGAGCAAACTGATTTAAATAAATTACCCAATTAACCAGTAAAAAAAGCTCAAATTTGAGCCCTCTTCCAGCAGTTTTCAATCAGATAAGTTCTAACTGTACATTCCTGCCACTAGGGTACAAGGGAACCTTCTCCAAAAAAGATGGCCTGGATTAGTGCTCAAGTTATATAAACAAAGCTAGATTCAGCAGGTCTGAATTTAGTCTGTGCTACAGCAAACAAGGCACACCAATTTCAGAAAGAAACAGTTCAAATAAGCAGGCACAATAAGTCTTTAACCAGAAGTTCCCAGCTCAGAAGGAGAGAATCTAGCATCTCCTCCCACAAGAGTGCAGACCACAAACCTTCTTATTGAAAAATAACTGGCCTGAATCCCAAGTGCTTAAACCAGAACTAAGACACTTTTAGAATAACAGACATTGAGCCTTCAATCAGCAATTCACAACTTAGAAGGATGTAAACTACCTGTCCTGCCACAACAGTGCAGACCACAAATCTTCTTAATGTAAAATAACTGGTCTAAAGTCCAAGTGATTAAACCAAAAGGCTTAGAGTAACAGTTACAATTTAATCAGGCTACTACCAAGCAGTAATAAATGCAGCAGAATAAATACAATTGAGTACTTTTAAAAAGAGGCAAAAGCAAAATAAAGTGCATTTTTTAAGTAAAGTGCAAGGAGAGAGGAAGGAGGAGCAGAATAAAAATTCAAGGTTAAGAACCTAAGTGGGTTAGCCTTCTCAAATGTTCTCTCTGTTTTAAGTAGAGTGAACACCAGACTGTTAGTGGTGTCCCAGATCAAATTTACTGTAGGGGCGGGCAACTGCAAAGCCACCAACTATAACACTACCACTAGAATAGGATGGGAGGGAGGGGAAAAAAACAGTTTCAGGACAGATGAGAAACAGATGCCAGAAAATATATAAAATAATTCAGTCAGGCAAAAAAAATAATTCAGTCAGGCAAAATTAAGACAATGCAGAACTCTGAAAGGTTAAAATGCCACAAAATATACTTATCAATCAGCGATATATTTCCAGAGTCTTTGAGAATCACACTTCAGCTAGAACACCAGGAGTTTCCAACAGTGCATGCAGGAATTTACAAACAGAAACTATTAAAATTGTCATGTTGGAGTGTCCATTAAGGACATTCTGCCTAAGGAGGCGCTATGGGAGCAGCAAATGCTTTAAATGATATGTATAAACCATGGTTTGAGAGGTGTAAGCCATCTCTGGTAAAACAGGAAGTCTTTCCTGCCATCTCTCCCCAGGCCATGATATTCTGGATCCCCTTAAAATGACAAAAAATACTTGCCAATTGTTAAAGCCAATTAACTTGTCTTGGTATCTAGGTAACATTTCTGATGAGGGTGAGATACTACCCAAAACCAGTATCTTTCCTGCCTCTAACATATGCATAATAAGTCCCATCATGCCTCCCTATAAGCCCTTCCCACTGGAACACCTCAGGTCATTCATTCTCAGAGGGGCCACCCCTAAGTTGTAGTCATATTTGCCTGGTTTAAAGGACATCCACACCCCAGAACTAGGACAATTATTATTTCATTGTGTCTGGATGATTTGTACAGCTCTGGCATCACTATAACAGTTTCTATACTTTCCTTTAATCATTCCACAATCTGCCCTCATGGGTCCGGCATCTTGAAGTGGTTTGATTTTTTAGTCTACTCATTGCTATCCCACACTCCACTGTGTCTCCTTAAAAGATTGCAACATGCAGGCAACTTAGTTTCAAGACTCTTTTCCTGTCATTCACTTAACATGACAGTTTAGATATTTCCTACTTTCACTCAGTCAATTTAATTACTGGATCTTGTCATTTAGTACCAGTCTTTTATTGTTTCTTAGCTCATCTGCAAAAATAGGTTATGTGCATTTCATTGTTGTTGCTTTAAAGTGGCTGATTTACCTTTTTATTCCTCAGCTGTAGTCAGGATAACATTTTGTGATTGCTCGTGTAGCCTAATGCATAATTACTACAGTATTACTAGCTCAAAGGGTAGCACAGTCACCATTTGGTGCAGAAGGCTGTGGGTTCTATTCCCTCACCAGGTAGAGTCTGCATATACTGTAGTTTGGTTAAGAATGTTTTATTACATACAGTGGATGAAAATGTTGACAGTATCCAAATTAAGTCTTAATGTCCTTAGCTTCTGCACTCATTTTACTGTCAGTAAATTCTGTACTCAGAATGTCAGTGCTGATAATTATGTCCATAGCTTCTGCACTCATATTCCTTTCCTCTTGAACAATATAATTAATAGTCTGGAATGCTGGATATTTGACCTGACTTCTGCACTCACTCTTGAGTGTCTGTATGAAATTTCTGAGGAATACATTGCAATGACTTTCTGCGTATTGGTCCAAACAAAGTGTGTCTAAAGTATCTCCTAATAATATCAAAACCCTGTAAATTTCTGCACACCTCTTAACCTTTGTTCCCAAGCCTCATACCATCTAAACAATATTTGTTTGTACTGAATATACTGCACATTCTAACACATTTTATTTTTATCAGCATTTTTGACTGATGGTTATTTTCACTGATTGAAAGTGCATTAACTGAAACTGCATGCAAAATGTGAAGGCCTGCTTTAATACGGCTGCATTCTAGACTTATGCAAAAAAAAAACTGTATTTTTGTCTTTAAATAAAACTTTATTTTACACTATGTATATAATAGTATGTGAATCTGAAGGCTCACATGCTGTTGTCAATTTAATAAGTTTACCATCTGACATTCCTCCATTAGTAAACATTGTTATTTCAATAGTCTGGATACCTTCAACAGTAGCAACATTTTCTGAAGGAGGTAACATTCATTTATTCAGCCACCTTCTAGACTGCTGCAGTAATTTTGCAAGCAGAGAATAATGGGGTGTAGTTCCCCGGTCCCCTGGCAAATTTCCTCTAGTCAGTAAAAATACTACATTGTGTCTCCCCTAAAGACAGGCCATGTGCTTAGTGGGACTAATCCAGTTAACAAAATATAAGTACAAAATAAAATAAAAAATAAATAAGATGTCTGCCTCCCAGTCAGGCTGTAGTTCAGTCCATATCCTTGTAAGCTCACACTGTGCAGCATTAGTATTTTTTGTTAATTTAATATAAGTCATCCCTACAGTTATGGCTGACGTACAGCAAAAAGTAAACCATTATGTATGAGCATATCACTACAGTCTGTGGGGAACAAGGATCTATATCAATGTGTTTTCCAAAGAGGAGAAATTAATCAAGTAGAAAGAAATGCTATGTGGGCACTGGCATGTATATGAATGGGAAGGCTGATGCAGTACTTATGACATACAGGAAAAGAAAGAAGCATCATCACTGATCATCATTTGTTCTCTTTATATACAGATAGAACATTAAAAGTAATTTGTTCAGCTGTGCAGACCATATCAGCATTGTAAACAAAAAGACAGATACAGTTAAAGAAGATTACAACAAAACTGGTACATGCTCTAGATCAGAAGCTACAAAAAGTTATACTATAAAAGCTTCTGTTAAGGAAAAATGGGGCCATCGTAAACATCTGTAACCATCTCAGGTGAATCCACAGACATCAAGCAGGTACCCAGACAAGACAAAACAGATTGAGGGCAAAAGATGAAAACTTAAGGGAGACAGGATGAAGTATTATTTTACATAAAAGGTGGTATGTGAGTGCATTAGCTTTTCTTAAAATTTATGCAACTACATAATTCATAAATGCAAAGGGACAATTACAAGTCGTTTCTGACAAGCACTAGAGGCAACAGGTAGAAAAAGACTGTTGTCTAACCTGCACCATATCCGGAATATACTGGGCAGACAAGTTGGGACGTGATCCATATCTGCTATAAGTATCTGCTATAATTATGGATACTGCTGTGTAATTGTGATAATGTACATCCTTGCTATACCAAAACCTAGCTAAAGTACTGCTCTTAAAGTGGACTGGAGCGGGAGTTACATTTCTGATGCTATCCAGTCCCTATCTTGTATAACTAAGTCATAACAAATGCCTGAGGTGCACTCCCCATACATAAATTATCTCCCATTAATGACTATGTTATGCAGAAACATAGGTAGGTCATCTGGCAACAAAGGCAGTTCCTCAGACTGGTGCCCCTCAACCAGAAATGGAGGATTAATAAAAAAAGGTTTTCACAAAAAAGTTTTTGCAAAACATAAGATCCCATAACAAATGCATAAAGAAACAAATAAGAGGGCTTCTGAAAAGGCATATTCCATTGTCAGTTATGAAGATATTCATACCTCTCAACCTGGAAACATCAAAAATCTGGACAAAGGTCCATAAAAGTAGGTACAACTGGCCAAAAATCGGGACACCGATTAACATAAACTTTGCGTACATAATCATATAACCCTGCCCACTCCAATGTAATTATGGGATACCAACATGAAGATTGGCATCACAAAATAATAATAATAAATAATGGCAGACATTTGAATTTCAGACTTCATATTCCTCAGAAAAAACATAATAATGCAAAACCTATTGTTCTAGAAACTACCTGAGTTTACAGCAGCAGTATTTAAAATCTGACCCTATTCTTGTCCCACTGTCCCACCATTATTTTTTGCTTTGTCCAGATTTCTTGTTCTGTGAGATTGCAAAAAAGAGAGAAAATCTGAACCACCAAGCTGTAAAACACGTAATTTAATAAAATGAACACAGAGTAAGCACTTTCAGGGTACACACCCTTCTTCAGACAAATTACAACATGATAAAACATCACATTTAAAATATCAAATAACCAATGAAATTCAATAATAAATCTGCCTCATCTTTAAGGCGGGTTTTATCGGGATTACACCATTCATACCTGGGGGTCTATGTGCTGCCAGTTCAACTATCCATTTAGACTCATGGTATTCAGTTAAATTATGTAAATCCTCCCCTCTCCTGGAAACATTCACTATCTGTAGTACCATGAAATCAAAGGTGTGTGTGCTATTGCTACTAATGTGTTGGTACAAAGCATTACATTCATTACCTAAGCGTATGGCAGACATATGCTGTAAAATCCTGTTCTTTAATTTACAATTAGTCTTGCCTATGTAGAATGAGTGGCAGTCTTTGCACTCAACCAAATATATAACATCTGTTGTGTGACAATCTGAATAACATGTCAAGAAATACTCCTTTTTGGTCATAGGATGTACAAATAAATTATCCTGTCTTATGTCCTGGCAAGCCTTGCAGTGCCTGCACAGAAAGGTACCCTGTCGTCTAGTCTTAACCCTTTTAATCTGGTGTTTGTCATTACACAACAAGTATTTCAAATTCGTATGCCTTTTGAAACAAAACAGTGGTTGATCAGTTACAATGTTCTTAATTCTATCATCAGTTAACAAAATGCCCCAATTTTGTCTGATAATATTACATATGCCTCCTGCATTGTTGCTATACTTCATGTTAACACTTAAAGGTTGTTGACCTGATGTCCTGGAGGGTTGTATGTCATTGCTGCTCCTAGAAAACCATGTTTCACCCTATTGGCTGTCTTCTTCTGACACTGTTCAAATGCTCGCTATATTATCTCTCCCGTATAGCCTCTTTTATTAAGGTCATGGACCATGCCAGATGACCTCTCTTTAAAGTTGTCATCATTTGTACACAATCTTGACATCCTGTAAAATTGCCCTTTCACTATGTTGCTAAACAAATGCCTCGGGTGCAAACTATCATGGACCAGAAGGGTAGTCTTCCAACACTCCTTCCTATACAAACTAGTCCCTACTATGCCCTCATTGCTTTTGAATATGCGTACGTCCAAAAATCAGAAAAGTCAGAACCCACAACACTAAATCTTAAAAAAATCCATGGTGGTTTCCAAATGGGCAATGAACTTAAACAACTCATCATAGGTGCCCCCCACAACATAAATACGTCATCCACAAAACAGACGTAATATTTTAAATAAATCTTCCATTCAAAAGCTGTATTGAACATAATCTGATCCTCCCAAAATGCTAAGACTAAATTGGCATAATAATTGCCATAGGGTGTACCCATGACTATGCCAGTATTCTAGCGATAAAAATCTTTGTCAAACAAAAAATGCTGTTACTCATAACCCGATCCAAAAGCAAACAAACCCTGTTCACTTCCATAGGTGTCAAAGACTGAGTCTGGTTCATAAACCTCTCAACAGCTGTCAGACCATATTTCTTTGGAATAACAGTAAATAAACTGCTAATATCCATGGTCACAAATAAACAGTCACTATGTTCAGGATTAGTATCCAAGTGTTCGTGTAAAGATTGTAAAAAATGCTCTGTCTTTTAACACCCTTTGTACATTATTCAAATGCAATTTCAAATTCGACTCAACCATACTGAAAGATTTTCAGTAACCCATCCCCTACTGGATACAATCGGGTGGAGGGGTGGGTCTACAGGTTTCTTATGTATCTTTGAAAGAGCATTAAACACAGGAACAACGGGGTGTTCAAGCCATACAAATTAAAAAATGTCATCTGTAATACAATTGCTCATTCAAATTCAATAAATAACACTCTACCTTATTCTCTATCATTTTAGCCTCAATGGGAGACATCCGTTGGTATGTATTCCTATCATCCAACCTACTATGTACCATTTTATTATAATAGCTAGCATTCATCACCACAACCGAAAGAAAGCGCTTACTCTGTGTTCATTTTAGAAAGCGCTTACTCTGTGTTCATTTTATTAAATTATGTGTTTTGCAGCTTGGTGGCTCAGATTTTCTCTCTTTTTTTACATTTTTGTATTTGATTTCTGAACCTTTGGTGTGAAGGCTTCATTTGCTGTCTTTTTGTTCTGTGAGATTGAGAGGTATCCCAGCAATCAATCACAAAGTCACACTGTTCACTTCAGCCAAAGCTCTGCAAACTTCCGCCTAGGTTTCCATGATCATAAGGTTCTCACCGGCATGGTTACTGGCCATAGAAGACTCACATGGCTCCAAGATGTCATTGGTCTCTCCAGGTGAGGAGGGCTTGGGCCAGCTCTCTGAAAGTGGCTAAACCCGACTATGAACCCTGCTTCCACAGCAGCACCGGTGGCTACCATGAGTGATCTTTTGGCTTTTTTTCCAGTTTTGCCTTTGGCATTTTCAGCAGTAGCAGTGGAATAAAGAAATGTGTTATTTAGACATGCTGCAGATGTGTTCTTTAAAAAGGAAGTACTCTGAGCTGACATTCATTCGTTTGGAACACAACACAGTGTTTCACAATCACACAACCTCTATATAAACATAAAGAAACCGCCCTTGTAGTTCTATAGCCATTAACTCCCGATACTGACTACGTTTCACTATAACTGAAACTATCACAGCGACACCTACGGAGATGAAATTCTCCAGCTCATGCTGTACATAAAGAAATATTCCACAAGTATCAAACATTTCCAACCATCATAAAGAACAGCATAATCATTACACTAAAACAAAAGAGTCTATCTTTTTCTTATTTGCATTAACTCATGTTTTCGGTTTACTTGTATACAGTCCATCCAACCTGCTGACAGTGCTCTTACAGGTAAGGTTTACTTTCACCTTCTTTGCAGTCCCACTGCTTACACAAGTCATCTTTTTAGAACTGGAACTGCATTACTTGGGCACAGATGCTAAAGTCTGTATGAAGAAAACTGCCTACCAGATTATTGTGTGGCAAGGCCTACCAGATTGTCTGGCAAGGTGTACAAGGTTATTGTGTGGCAAGGCCTACCAGATTATTGTGTGGCATGGCCTAATAGATTATTGTGTGGCAAGGCCTACCAGATTATTGTGTGGCATGACCTACCAGATTATTGTGTGACAAGGCCTACCAGATTATTGTGTGGCAAGGCACAAAGCTATAGGGTGCACACACATTCTTCTGCAGCCAGATCAAACATAAGACAGGTAGCTAGACAGAACATGCTAGTAAGGTAATAAATGAGAAGTTGTGTTTATTCAGTATCTAACTTTCTTACGTGTCCTGACTGGAGCGTGCTTTGAAAGTAAACAATAATTAGGTCACAAGATACCAGACAAATAAATAAAATCATCCATCAAACAATTGTTCTCATGCTGGCCCCCTTTACTTGTCCCTGTATTGTAACCACAAAACATTAGGTCAGAGAAAGAATGCTGGATCAGTAAGTGTTGTCCTGATGAGGCCAGATCGGAAGGCTGCTAGTGCAGGACTCGGGTGAGAACATTTTGTAAACTTCCCACTCATCATCTACAAAGGGCTCCGATCAGCTCAAGTTGTCAGAGATCCCAAAGATTAAGTTACTGTGGATGTCCTTACATTCACCACTGCAGTATTCATTACTATATGACATTCTCTGCCATGAAGCCCGTCGTCTGGCCAGTCTACCATTGCTTTAAGATACGCTGAACATCACATACACACTCCTCACATAGTGTAGGGCATAAAGGTGACGTTCAGGCATCCCATCCTCAGAACTTCTTTGCTGCCAATCTGAATGCTGTTTGTAACCATCGGTCTGTTTGCCGCCATCTGTTTTTTGCCATTTTGTTTTCTGTTTATTGGTTTGTCTTGTTTGCTGAAGTTCTTACCATTGCAGATAAGTACCCACCTGGGGGGGGTTTGCTCCTTTTTATGTGCTGTTTGGGGGGTTAATGTCATCCAAGACAGGTGAATGCCAGTGTGGGAGACAGATTCCCCATAAAAACTGCTACAATAAGTGCCTTGTTCTATTTGCCAGGGATTTGTCCCAAAACCCTTCATAGTAGGCTTTCTTCCTTTTCATTTTATTTTGAGAACCAGCATCTTAAGCTGCTTGCTAAAGATACTATGGATGGAACTTTCTGCCCCAAGCATCAGCCGTCAGGGAAGAAGAAGATGAAAAAGGTAAGACCAGAATCTTCCACTGTCCAGCCTCTGCTGGAGGTTTCTCCCGAGGTTATCACAAACCCAGAGACTCACCTGGTTGTCAGATTCCTCTGCTGCATCCTGGTTGGAGGCCAGCAAGGATTTGACAGGCAGCAAGTCTAACGATGTTTTGCAGACATCCATTTTGGGTGTTCAGGGGGAACCATGGTTGATAGTTTCAGAGGGGTCTAGGGGGGTTCTGTAGTTTCTTTTTAGGGAGAAAGCTCCTAACACTGTTGTGGAATGCTGTCCCAAGTCAGGGCCCTCTCAGTTTTCTAGGACAGATGTCCCCTTAAAAAAGAAACAGAAAGCTAGACATGTTTCTTCTGCTCCTAGGGCCCCACAAAGTGAGTGGCAGGCCTTTACTCAGAGGTTATTTAATGCTTTACTGTTGTTATAGCATCTACTGCCAATCATTAGCAAACAGGAGTTCTGCTGTGGCGACCCCTAACCAGGAAAAGCCGAAAGACAGTTAAGAGTGTCGTTATAGCCTCCTCAAGGGATTTCGGTTCCTGCTCCTCCTTGGTCTTTTCTTCACCTAAAAGGCCCAGGGAATTAAAGTCTTCTGAGGAACAGCTGGATTCTGATGACAAATCCTTTACTTATTCTACCCAGATTCCTTCTCCTTTAGACTACAGGTCTAAGGAAGAGGAATCTAATAGTCCATTTACTCCTTTGAGGAAATTTCCTTTAGGGACACAATCTCTAGGATGATGGAATTTTTAAGTGGGATTGTGCCCAGGTTTCTGTTATCCATAAGAGGTACTATGAGTTAGTACAGATGGAATCTCCTAAACCTGTGGCCATTCCTCCTGTCTTGGCTGCTCTACCTGATGTTTTTTTCTAATGCCTTTAAAGTGCCCCATTCTCTGCCCCTGCTGCCAAAAAGCCTGATAGGTTTTATAGGCTGAATGAGGATTATTCCTTTCTGTTCAAATGTTCTTCTGCTGACCCCTCTGTTGTTTTTGTAGCCTCTGATAAGCCATCTCAATTGCTTCCTTTGGCCAAGTTATTGACCTGTGACAAGGACAGCCGAACCATGGACAGGCTGGGTAAGAAGGTTTATACTTCTGCTACCCTAGCTGTTAGGGCTATTAATTATCAGACCTATATATCTAGGTATGTGTGGGCTCTTCTTTCTCAAGCTTGTCAGCTTTTTTCTGATCTTCAGACTTTGACAGTAAATCTCCTGCTCTTTGCTTGCTAGGGACTTCCTCTCAAGTAGTTTATCATTCTAGCATTAATTTTTATTGAACTAATTCGTTTTAATTGGTAGGCTGGCTGTGATTTTAAATTGTTATATAAAATGCTGAAATGATGTTTTAAACTTGCATTGAGAAAGAGTCTTGTACTTGAAAGCTTTGCAGTGTTGCAGTTTATTGAATAAACTTATTTTTTTTTTGTGAGACAGTTGGTCTTTGTGGTTTATTATTTTTCTGTTTTAATTTTACCGCATAGTCCATTTAGCTGGTTATCTTATTTTTGGATAAATTCTATCAGATGTAGTTATGATGCAGAGGATACCTCTTCTAGGGCTGCTGCTTTTGGTTCAGTACTGAGGAGGTATACTTGGCTTAGGCTTCAACCTTTACCTGATGATAATAAGTCTAAGTTGATGGATGCTCCTCTGGCTAATAACCGTTTGTTCACTGAAGCAGCTGTTGCAGAAGGGGAAGGCCTTCCAATAGCTTATACATGTCTTTGTTTCTCCTGTGCCTAAATTTCAAATAAACTGCCCTTCTAAGCCAGCTTTTGTTCATAGACAATCTCGCCCTCCTGCTAAAGGTAAAAAGCATGGTAGATGGGATCCTCCTGTGAAGGCCACTCAGACAGTACAGATTCTTAAGACTTCCTTTCTTGACAAACTAAGTGCTGTCTGACTATCCACCTGTTTCCAGCCACATTCTTCTTTCTCTTTGCCTTTCTCTTTCTCTTCCTATTTGGCGTCTAATTATTCTGGATTCTTGGGTTCTGTAAGTCATTCATCAGGGGAACGTCATGGTGTGGAATTCCCTTCCTCCTTTTAAAGGCATTCATCAGCCTCCTCGGGAACAACTTCCTTTTCTCCCAGAGGTTCTTTGAGATCTCTTGTCGTAGAGTACTATTCAAGAAGTGCCTGTGCCCCAAAGGAAAAGGGGTTTTATTCAAGAAGGTTTCTACTGCCCACAAAGGAAGGTACTTGGAGACCAGTTCTAGACATCTCTTATCTAAACACCTTCCTGAAGGTGCCTTCCTTTCAGATGTTGTCCCTTCAGACCCTTTTTCCTCTCTTGCTACCTCAGGCCTTTCTGGTGTGTCTAGATCTCAAGGATGGTATTTCCATATTCCGATCCATCGTCTTTTCATGAGGTTTTTGCATTTCTCTGTTGCTTCCTGGCATTTTCAGTTCTGTGCTTTGACCTTTGGCCATTCTTCTGTTCCAAGGGTGTTCACCAAATGCCTCGCTCCTATGATTGCTCTTTGCAGGCTTCAAGGGATCCAGATATTTCCTTACTTGGATAACCTGCTGAATCAGGCATCTTCGCCTGAGGTCCTTTTGCAAAATCTTCATTTTACCATTTCTCTTCTTCAGAGCCTGGGGTTCATGATAAACTTCAAAAAGTTTTCCTGACTCCTTCTCAGGATCATGTTTTTTGGGTTACAGGATTCAGATGGTGCCAGTGATGGCATTCCTGCTTCCTCTAAATGCCTTAACTCTCATTTCTTACTTTTAAACTCTTCTTCCCCTGGACTCCATTATAGCCAGGGAGATTCTCAGAGAGGGGTTCATTGCTTCCACCATTCCAATGCTTCCTCTGGCCAAACTTCACACAAGAAAGTTCCAGTGGTTTCTGAAGTTGGTGTGGCTTCAGCATGCACATCCTTTACATTTCCTCTTCTCCCTTGCCTCAGGAAGGAACTTCTGTGGTGGATTCAACAGTTGTCCCTGAATCCAGGTCTCCCTTTTCATCCTCTCCTTCCCTCTCAGGATCTGTTCACAGACACTTCAGATGTGGGATGAGGAGCATCGTTTGGCTCCCTGAAGATTCAGGGAGTGTGGTTGCCTCGGCAGCAGAAGGAGCACATCAGTGTCAAAGAGATGATGGCTCTTATGCTGGCTCTTCAGGCCTTTCATCCTCTTTTTTTCTCTGGGGCCTCTCAAGGTATTCCTGGACAATACCACAGTTATGTTGTATATCAACAAATGGGGGAACAAGATCTTACTTTCTTTGCTGGCTGGCAGTTCTGGTATGGGATCTGGCTGTCAAGTATCAAGTGATTCTTCTGGCAGTTTATATTACTTCAGATCAGAACATTGTGGCAGACACTCTGAGCAGGTCCTTCACTCAGTCCCATGAATGGCCGCTTCTCAGGAATGTGTTTCTGGACATTGTTCACCAGTGAGATGCACCCCAAGTAGATCTCTTTGCCTCCCCTCTGAACAAACAACTTCCTCTGTTTTGTACCAGGGTCCAAGATCCTCTGGTATGGAAGGTGGACTTCCTCTCATTTTCTTGGAAGGGGATGTTTATTTATGCATTCTCTCCCCTTCCTCAAATTCCAAGAGTCCTGCTCAAGATTCAGCAGGGTGCTCCCAAAATCTTGTTGGTGACTCCATTTTGGCCGCAACAGCACTGGTGCCCTCTAATCCTGTATCTGGTGAAGAGCAGTCATCACAACTTACCACAGAAGGTGGATCTACTCACACAAGACAAGGGATTTCTCATCTATCCCCACTTGTCCATGCTTCAACTAACACTGTGGATGACAGGGCTTTGATCCCTCATAGACACCTTTTTTCTGAGGACGTGCTGCAGGTCCTGCAGGAGGCCAGGAAACCTATTACTAGGAAATCCTACTTGTCTGAATGGAAGAGATTTTCTATTTGGTGTCTTTCTCATGACCTGAACCGACTTACTGTGGATGTTCCTTTGGTTCTCTCTTATTTGTGTGAGTTAGTCAATGCTGGTTTGGCCTATTCTTCTATTAGTGCCCACTTATCAGCTCTTTCTGCTTGTCTGCCTTTAACTCCCCCATTAGCTTCTAGATTTGAGAAGAAACAATTTCATAAAGGCATCGTTAATATTAGACCTCCCAGGAAGCCTGTTCCTCTTCCCGGGGATCTTAATTTTAATCTGGAGAAACTGACTCAGGTTCCTTCTGAGCCTGCTGTTTTAGCTTCTTTGCAATATTATTCTTGGAACACAGTTCTTTTGGTAGTTCTTACTTCTGCCAGATGGGTATGTGAGTTGCAAGCCCTTATGGCTTGTCCAACTTTTTTGATATTTCATGACGACAGGGTGTCCTTGTATAGTAATCCTTTGTTTATGCTCAAGGTGGCTAATAAGTTCTCACTTATTCAGTCTATTACTTTGCTTATTTTTTTCTCCTCTCTGCAGTCTGACAGTGAGAGGGTGCTACATACCTTAGATGTACACAGACACTTCAGACTTTATTTGGATAAGACTAAAGCTATCAGAAAATCTGATCAGTTGTTTGTTTCCTTTCACCCTAGGTCTTTGGGTTTGGCTGTTTCCAAGCAAACTATTTCTACTTAGATTTCAAAGGTTATTCCTTTTTGTTACACTTTTCATGGAGAGGGCCTTCCTTCTTCTGTACAAGCTCATTCTACTAGAGCTGGGCTTCTTCTGGTGCCTTTTTCAAAGGCTTATACTGTAATTCTATTCTTGAAGCTGCTACCTTGACTTCTGTGCATACCTTTACCAAACATTACCAGTTGGATGGTATCTCCAGGGCTAGACCTGGTTTTGCTGTTGCCGTTCTTCATGGCTTCTTAAAGAGCTCTGCTGCTTCCTCCTTCCAGGTTTCTTCTTGAGATTTTGCACTCTCCCATTTGTAAAGAATACTGCAGCAGTGAATCTATGGACATACTGCAGTTGTGTAAAATCTTACCATAACGGTAGATGTCCTTGCCTTCACCGCTGCAGTATTCACTCCCTCCCTCCATCCCTCTCTTTTTTTTTTCCTTCCTGGATGAGGAGGTGCTCTTTGATTTTCCTTAGACTGTTGTTCCTACTGGGGCAATCAGTTCTGAGGATGGTATGCCTGAACATCACCTTTAAGCCCTACACTACATGAGGGGTGTATAGATGACGTTCA
The DNA here is from genome assembly GCF_019279795.1 of Protopterus annectens. Classification (NCBI taxonomy): domain Eukaryota; kingdom Metazoa; phylum Chordata; order Ceratodontiformes; family Protopteridae; genus Protopterus; species Protopterus annectens. The sequence continues at coordinate 1,821,103,254 of NC_056732.1, forward strand.
GCGTATCTTAAAGTAATGGTAGACTTTGGTAGACTGGCCAGACAGTGGGCCTCACGGTAGAGAATCCAATATAGTAATGAATACTGCAGCAGTGAAGCGCAAGGACATCTACTGTTATGGTAAGATTTTACACAACTGTACTTTCCTGCAACACACTCCATTTTTCTCCAGTTCTCCTAATTCACATGGGATTACTATTGTTTTAATGTCAGTACTGCTCTGCAGATGTCCCAGTTAAGCATGCCTGCAGTTCTTAATTTGTATTCAGACCTGTTTTAAGAGGGTAGATGCTATTTCTCTTGCATTTATAGAAAGATGGTATGTTGAATTTGATGATAAGTCTGTATTGTATATGTAAGGTGGGACAAAGGTAGTCTTGTTTTGGAGAAAAATGTTCTCGTTCTTAAAAATAAATTTGCATATCATGGCTCACATGCACTTTCCATGATTACACACACTCATTTAAAACACTAAAGCAGATCTTATAACTGCATTTTCTTGCATAATTTACAAATATCATGCTTAACACATAACTGACTTGAAAAGCGATGATACCTAATTAAATTCTACAATGACTTGTCTAACAGAAAATATTAGTTGATTTTTACAAGACCATTGTAGCACCATCTCTCCTTTTCTGGAGCAACTGAAACTTCTTTTTTTCCTAATGTTTCACAGGAGAAACGGGTTTACATTAGGATTTTAAGAAAGTGCACTCTAAACATTTTGGAACAACAAAGCTACTTGACTGACCACAATGACCATACATGAATTATTAAGCGGAAAGTGTATCCAGTAGTTAGCACACGGTATAATCTTACCTACATCAATTTCCTGAGCAAAAGCAAACAAACTGAGCAACAACTGCAGTCCCACTGAGATACAAGTAATCAGTTTATCCACAGCCAGCTCCAATCGCACTCCTTTGTAATTTGATTCTGTTGGCTCTTTGAGTTAAAAAGTCTGAAAACACATAATTGGAGGGTAAACATGCTATAGCCATTGCTGTGAGCAAGCACAAGTGCAAAGTGTATCAATTTAGTGGGAAAATAGGGACAAAGAAGGCCCCAAAACAAGGCAAGTTTAACCAGTGAACATTTAACAATCTCTAGTTCATTATTTATGAAAGTGAAGCTGCAGTGTGTCAAGGTGCCCACATTGTGCAATTACTCTGTCAGAGACACAAATACACTCCGATACTTGCTCTGAATAAAAGATGTCACATAAATAGGTTCAAGACTCCCAGCCCAAGAAAACAACATGCATAATGCAGCAAGCATGGATCATGGGAACAATACAGTGTAAGAAACTTCTCTGTGTGGAAGATTTTCAGTCCATATATTTCTAGTTAATCACTGTATATTAATCAGATCAGACAATAGTAGTAGAAGTAGCGAACGTAAACTCGTCTTAAGTCAAAACAAAAAGTAATAATAGAAAATATATAATTGTAGAGCATTACTAGGTATTCGAAAGTAATCCAAGCAAGGCAGGCAGTCTGTTTCCAGTCGAAATTCCTTTATTAAGTACACAGACAAGCGATCCAAGTAAAACAAAAATAGAGTAATAATTTCCTCACAAGCTTTCTAAATATATATATACTTTTTATCAGGCATGGGAGTAGTTTATTGTGCTGCAAAGCAAAGTGTTATTGGTTGTCGTTGTGTTGTTGTTGTGTCTTTAGGGGTCGCCACAGCGGAACTCCGGTCCACTAATGTTTGGCAGTGGATTTTTACATGCCGAGTTACCAGCCCTGACACACAACCTTCAACAAAGGCATGCCCATTCACGTATGCCTCCACACAGAAGGCCCCATCAGTGTGACATTCGAGCTGGTCCTGCCCTACTTAGCAGCTGTCATAATAATATATAATCCTTATGTACGTTAAATAGAATTATATAATGATGTGTTACCACTTATTTAACCAAATTATTAAGTAGATTATTAAGTCTGTGATTTTATCCTGGATCGCATAGACATGGGTGATCTTGAAGGAGACATCCGACATCCCGAATATTCTGGAGAAACCTGAACTCATGTGGCAATTAAAGCTGAACTCTTTTAGGAAGCCTGGACTAAACTACTACAGATCAATTAAAAGTGCACTGGAACTTAGAAAATTGCCATATTGTTTACGTGACTAATTGTATTTTATTTTATTTTATTCTACAAATGGGTTTCAAATACCATTTTAAATCAGGTGAAATTTAAGTGTATATTTTGTTTCCATCATCATACATATATTTTTTCTTAGTTTTATTTTTTTCTGGTTATTTTTTCCACTTTATTCAAAATGATGTGTAATAACAATACTAACTAATTATACAATTATATAGGTTTTTAGGGTTCTTGTACACATACCTGAAGAAGTCTAGAAGGACGAAAGCGATCTTTGTTAACAATAGGTTATGAAAATAGAAGCTGATTTTTACATTTAAAATGTATATGCATATATTTATATATATTTTTTGATTGCCAAATGAACATATTTCCAACCATGTAGTATACACATACTACAGTTCAGTCACCACGTTTATGCATAGCATACATGGTACATGGCATACAGCTCTGCTGAGCAGAGTCAGTGGGGGAGATACTGGATAAAATACAACACAAACCAGCAATGTTTTCTTATATTTGCATTACTACTGTCTAAAGTTCCCTGTCTGATTCTGTTTTGCCTCCAGGCAGCCTCGTTTTCTTGTTGCTGTGTTACACAGACTAGCAATTATGTTGACTTTTTATTGTCACCTCCCCATTGTTACACTGTCTGAAAATACATTACAGTACAGCAAACAAATATAGTGTTAGTAGGACTTAAACATTTACACTTAAGAGCCCTTATTGAACTGAACTGTTTATATTGCCCTGACATAAATAAAAGTCCGTTGAGTGTATCCATGTGACTCAGGCTCATTTGAGGTTACACATACTTATCGTTCTGTCTTTTCAGTATCCTTATGCAGTCAAAACTGTGGGTCAAAACTGATAGGTAGCGTAGTTCATGGTGTGAGGTAATGCTAATATGTAGCATAGATTATGGTGTGAAGAAATGTCTGTAAAAGTTCACAGGTAGTCACTAGGTTTGCTC